>NC_036842.1:9947051-9948735 GCF_002910315.2 Salvelinus sp. IW2-2015
GGTTCATCATGGTAATGTATTCGATGACCATAAACAGTTTCATTGTAGCTGGGGATTTAAACAAGGCTAATCTGAAAACAAGACTCCCTAAATTTTATCAGCATATCGAATGCGCTACCCGGGCGGAAAAAATCCTGGGCCAGTGTTACKCTAACTTCCGCGACGCATGCAAAGCACTTCCCCGCCCTCCTTTSGGAAAATCTGACCATGACTCCATTTTGTTGCTCCCAGCCTATAGACAGAAACTAAAACAGGAAACGCCCATGCTCAGRTCTGTTCAACGCTGGTCCGACCAATCTGATTMMACGCTTCAAGATTGYTTCGAKCACGTGGACTGGGATATGTTCCGCATAGCGGCGAACAATAACATTGATGAATAYGCTGATTCGGTGAGCGAGTTTATTAGCAAGTGCATCGGTGATGTTGTACCCACAGCAACTATTAAAACCTTCCCCAACCAGAAACCRTGGATTGATGGCAGCATTCGTGCAAAACTGAAAGCACGAACCACTGCTTTTAATCAGGGCAAGGCRACCGGAAACATGACCGAATACAAACAGTGTAGCTATTCCCTCCGCAAGGCAATCAAACAAGCTAAGCGTCAGTATAGAGACAAAGTAGAGTCGCAATTCAACAGCTCAGACACGAGAGGTATGTGGCAGGGTCTACAGTCAATMACGGACTACAAAAATAAAACCAGCCCCGTCGCRGACCACATTGTCCCGCTCCCAGACAAACGAAACAACTTCTTTGCTCGCTTTGAGGTCAATACAGTGCCAACGACACGGCCCGCTACCAAAACCTGCGGGCTCTCCTTCACCGCAGCCAACATGAGCAAAGCATTTAAACGTGATAACCCTCGCAAGGCTGCCGGCCCAGACGGCATCCCTAGCCGCGTCCTTAGAGCATGYGCAGACCAGCTGGCGGGTGTGTTTACGGTCATATTCAATCAATCCTTATCCCAGTCATCTGTTCCCACATGCTTCAAGAGGGCCACCATTGTTCCWGTTCCCAAGAAAGCTAAGGTAACTGAGCTAAATGACTAACGTTGATGCACCCTGTACTGACCCGCATTCTGGATGATAGCGGGTGAACAGGCAGTGGCTCGGGTGGTTGTTGTCCTTGATTATCTTTTTGGCCTTCCTGTGACATCGGGTGGTGTAGGTGTCCTGGAGAGCAGGTAGTTTGCCCCGGTGTGCAGACCTCACTACCCTCTGGAGAGCCTTACGGTTGTGGCGGTGCAGTTGCCATACCAGGCGGTGATACAGCCCGACAGGATGCTCTCGATTGTGCATCTGTAAAAGTTTGTCAGGGTTTTGACAAGCTACATTTTCTTCAGCCTCCTGAGTTGAAGAGCACTGTTGCGCCTTCTTCACCACACTGTCTGTGTGGGTGGACCATTTCATTTTGTCTGTGATGTGTAGGCCCAGGAACTTAACAAAAAAAACTGTCCACCTTCACCACTCCCTTCGATGTGGATAAGGGGGTGCCCCTCGCTGTCCACAATCATCTCCTTTGTTTATGACATTGAGTGTGAGGTTATTTTCCTGACACCACACTCCGAGGGCCCTCACCTCCTCCCTGTAGCCGTCTCGTCGTTGTTGGTAATCAAGCCACCACTGTAGTTCATCTGCAAACTTGATGATTGAGTTGGAGCGTGCATGGCCACGCAGTCCATGGCGTC
>NC_036842.1:9949176-10018115 GCF_002910315.2 Salvelinus sp. IW2-2015
TGGGACCGAGAGACTTGAAAACAGCTTCTATCTCAAGGCCATCAGACTGTTAAACAGCCATCACTAACATTGAGTGGCTGCTGCCAACATACTGACTCAATCTCTAGCCACTTAATAATWAAAAATTGGATGTAATAAATGTATCACTTGTCACTTTAAACTATGCCACTTTATATAATGTTTACATACCCTACACTACTCATCTCATATGTATATACTGTACACTATACCATCTACTGCATCTTGCCTATGCCGTTCGGCCATCGCTCATCCATTATAATTTTTATGTACATATTCTTATTCGTGCSTTTACACTTGTGTGTATAAGGTAGTTGTTGTGAATTTGTTAGATTACTTGTTAGATATTACTGCATGGTCGGAACTAGAAGCACAAGCATTTCGCTACACTCGCATTAACATCTGCTAACCATGTGTATGTGACAAATAACATTTGATTTGATTTGATTTGATAGGCCATTGTGGAGTGAATTTACTTAGGATTTAAATGGAAACGTAATTTCTGATTTGTCAGAAACTCAGCCATCTCTTAACCAATCCTTTTTTCAAACTAGGTTAAGAGATGTACCSTGTGCCTACATACCAAATGTTGTGTTATTTGGTCTTATGGTTCATGAGAATACGTTTTTCAAATGTTTTCCAAAATTACCAAGATGGAGGAAGATTTATCCTGACAGACCTTATTGGTCCTTGAGGCAATTTTCTCAGCATGATGAAAGATACATACAACGTTTCAAGTCTCTAGGTCAAACAGGGTGAGGGATATGAGGCTTTAATGAGACWGCATATAACAGCGAATCGGTACTATAGGCCAATCGGTACCATTATTTTGGACCAAGTTACTCATGGTCTCAATTTTCTGTGTGCCAAATTAGAAAAAAGGTTACCAGGCTACGCTTGAGTTATGTGATCATGTCAACAAAAATCAGAGAATAACAACAGGTTTAACAGCTTTGTTAAGAACACATTCTTATTTTACAATGATGGCCTACCCCGGCCAAACCCTCCCCTAACCCGGACGATGCTGGGCCAATTGTGTCCCGCCCTRTGGGACTCCCGATCACGGCCGGTTGTGATACAGCTTGGGTTCAAACCAGGGTCTGTAGTGACAMYTCTGGCAYTGAGATGCAGTGCCTAAGACCGCTGCGCCACTCGGGAGCTGTGAACCCTTAATAATGCTATTTATATAATGCCTTTCAAGGACCCAAAGTTGCTTTACAATTGTATAAAAAAATAAGAAACAAAAATCTTTAAAAAGAAGGAAAGAAAAGAATGTGCTGTGTCAGTGCATGAGTGTGTGTGTGGGAGAGAGAGTGAGTGTTTGTGAGCAGGGTGTGTGTGTGGATGGGGGGGGGCAGGCCATGGTGAAGAAGTGAGTATTTAGGCAGTTTGATAGATGGTGATGGACTCAGTGTCATGGATAGCTGGAGGGAGGGAGTTCCAAAGCCAACGGCACAATCCTGGAGAAGGTCTTGTTGCCGAAGCTCTGGAGCTTGGACCTGGGGACAATCAGGTGGCCCTGCTGTGGCAGAATGGAGTGAGCGTGTGGGTTGGTAGGGGAGAAGAACGTCTGAGAGGTAAGGGAGGGCAAGGTGATGGAGAGCTTTGTAGGTCAGAAGGCGATTCTTCTGTTCGATGCRGTGGGAGACAGGGAGCCAGTGGAGTTCACAGAGGAGAGGGGTGAATTAGTATGGGTGAGAAGTCARGCTGCAGAGTTTTGAACCATTTGAAGCTTATGAAGGGAGCTTGAGCTTATGCCGTTGAGTAGTGAGTTGCAATAGTCGAGTCAGGAGGAGATTAATGTATGGATGAGGGTTTCAGTGGCATGAAGGGAGAGGACCTGACTTTGGCAATGTTGCTGATGTGGAAGAATGAGGATTTGACAGTCTGTCTGATGCGGTGGTCAAAGGAGGGTAAGGCGAGGTGAGGTGAAATCAAACTCCCATCATCCTCTTGGGTTGGGTAACAATGTAAGGATTCACCCAAGGGAACACAAATTAAGATTTGTGCACATTGAGTGCCTGAGTTTCAGGAATACATGTGTATGTGTGTATGTGTATATAGGAGTGGTTGAGAAAACGCTGAAGACACATTTCAATCTCATATGGACTAATAGAGTATATCTGTCCATCTTATCTTACATGTAGATCAGCCCGGCATTAAACCACTGAGTACATCAGGCAGCGTTAACTTCAAAACTTCATCCCCTAAGGTCAAGCTAACTCTCATCGTTTGTCTCAACCTTTGCAGCCAACGGGGGGGGGCAGCTTCCCTCCCTCCCACCTCGACCTGCTCCACCTCGACCTGCTACCCCTCCATCAACACATCTCATGATCCTTCCATCTCTGCTTGCTCTCTCTCTTCCCTCTCTTTTTAGAGCCCAGTTGTAAGGACACAGGTCTGGTGAAGCGGAAAGCTTGGCTGTCGCCTGGCGTTTGCGTTCAACCGTGGACCAGTGGAGTGACATTTGGAGGCGGGGGACACAAAAAACGATGAGAGCAGACRGACGGACAGGGCAGGGTTCCCCCTCGGGACCGGACGAGAGCAGGGTTGGAGGTAGAGAGAAGGGGTAAATATTCGAAGCTGCACCACCAAGCAAACCTTGATCCAATAATGCAGAGTTTGAGAAAACTTGAGAAAAGATAGGCAGCTATAGTGGGGTGGGGGCATGGAGGAAAAGAGAGGGAGTGAGATGCAAGACAGACAGAGAGAGAGAGAGGGAAGGAGGACAACAGGTTTGTTCATTCGTTAATCCCCCTAAACCCCCCTACCCCTGATCTGTTCATTCCAATCTTTCGCTCCAGTGGAGAAAAAAAAATCCCCACTCAGGGCTAGATAAGAAGACCTCTGGAGAATGTCAGATGCCTGACTTGGTMCGTACCTCTCTCCACCTCCCTCCTCCTCCTGTTTTTACCTTGAATTTCCTCCCTCTCTCAACTGTATCCCTCACTCCTGGCCTTCTTTCTCTCTGTCCATCAAATCACTAAATTCTATGATAAGGACACGTAAGGAGTATTTTGAAAATAGTCCWCTACGAAGAGGTCGTTTTAACTTTTAAACGTCATGACTTTAACTTGTCATAAAAATTCTAGAGATTGTTTGGCGATATTTCATCTATTTCACCATGAATCTTATATTATAAAACACACTGGTTGTGAAACTAACAGCCTGACTCTATGCTGTGTATGTGGGTGTGTCTCAATGAGGAAATTAATTACACAGAAAAATAATTTAGAGGCTAACATCACACTTCTGTTATAAGCTGGAAAGTCTGAGCCATGTACTACTCATTGCTATGATGGCCATGAGAAACTTAATATACAGTATATAACGTACACATGCTACATGTATATATCAATCATATACATAGACTGCATTGTCTTCAACAGGCCTTGCGGTTACATTAGAACAGGGATGGGCAACTTTGATGAGGGAAGGGCCACAAAAAACCCGAGAGGCCGCAGCGGCTCGCGGGTCTCCATACCCACACATGCAGTCAGAGCCGGCACTAAGTGAACGCTTGTTCACTAAATAGTCCACACATAGCATAATATCAGTGTGAATATACTCTTTATAACACTGATAAATACAGTGCATTTGGAAAGTATTCAGACCCCTTCCCTTTTTCCCACATTTTCTTAYATTGCAGCCTTATTCTAAAATTGATTAAATCATTGTTTTTATTCATCAATCTACGCACAATACCCCAWAATGACGAAGTTCATTTATTTATTTATTAAAAATWAAAAAYARAAAAACCTTGTTTACATAATTATTCAGAACCTTTGCTATGAGACTTKAAATTGAGCTCAGGTGCTTYCTGTTTCCATTGATCATCCTTGAGATGTTTCTACAACTTRATTGGAGWCCACYTGTGGTAAATTMAATTGATTGGACATGATTTGGAAAGGCACACACCTGTCTATATAAGGTCCCACAGTTGACAGTGTATGTCAGAGTAAAAACCAAGCCATGGGGTTGAAGGAATTGTCTGTGGAGCTCAGAGACAGAATTGTGTCGATTGCACAGATCTGGGGAAGGGTACCCAAAATTTCTGCAGCAATGAATGTCCCCAAGAAGGGGTCCACAGTGGCCTCCATCAAGAACCTGATGGTCACTCTGACAGAGGTCAAGAGTTCCTCTGTGGAAATAGGAGAACCTTCCAGAAGGACAGCCATCTCTGCAGCACTCCACCAATCAGGTCTTTATGGCAGAGTGGCCAGAYGGAAGACACTYCWMRGTAAAAGGCACATGATAGCCCACTTGGAGCTTGCCATAAGGCACCTAAAGGACTCTCAGACCATGAGAAACAAGATTCTCTGGTCTGATGAAACCAAGATTGAACTCTTTGGCCTGAATGCCAAGTGTCAAGTCTGGAGGAAACCATCCCTATGGTGAAGCATGGTGGTGGCAGCATCATGCTGTGGGGATRTTTTTCAGCGGCAGTTACTGAGAGACTAGTCAGGATCGAGGGAAAGATGAACGGAGCAAAGTACAGAGATCCTTGATGAACATCTGCTCCAGAGCACTCAGGAAGGGAAGGTTCACCTTCTGACAGGACAACGACCCAAAGCACACAGCCAAGACAAAGCAGGAGTGGCTTCGGGACAAGTCTCTGAATGTCCTTGAGTGGTCCAGCCAGAGCCTGGACTTGAACTCAATCTAACATTACTGGAGAAACCTGAAAATAACTGTGCAGCAACGCTCCCCATCCAACCTGACAGAGCTTGAGGATCTACAGAGAAGAATGGAAGAAACTCCCAAAATACAGGTGTGCCAAGCTTGTAGTGTCATACCCAAAAATACTTTAGGCTGTAATCGCTGCCAAAGGTGCTTCAACAAAGTACTGAGTAAAGGGTCTGAACACTTATGTAAATGTGATATTTCAGTTTAACACATTTCTAAAAACGTTTTGCTTTCAAATTATTAAACATTTTAATCAATTTTAGAGTAAGGCTGTAACGTAACAACATTTGAAAAAAGTCAAGGCGTCTGAATACTTTCTGAATGCACTGTATTCAAATATTCAGGAACCGGCATGGAAAGATGGCACATTTCTGTACATTTTGTGAATCATTAGGAAGAATCTCGGCCATCAGCCAAGTGTTCATTGATCGGGACGGGCTGCCAATACCAGAAGAGAACATTCATGTCCATTGATCCCACAGCACGTGACCGCACACGCACGTGTGTGCGTGCATGCGAGTGTGTGTGTGTGTGTGTCTGTATGTGTTAGTAATGTACTGTATATGTCAGTGTGTAAGCAGAAACAAAAGGCTTACAGTGAATTGTAGATAAATTACAAACGGTAACAGTGAAATAAGCAGARCTTCCTCGAGTGATTGTCTTCATAGATGGGTAAAATGTATCCTCTCCCCTTACTCAATAAAACAGCATGAGATGTCAAATCAAACTTTATTGGWCACGTACACATGTTTAGCAGATCTTGTTGCTGGTGTAGCGAAATACTTACAGCGGCTGAGAAATKATGGTGGAAATGTCAAAAGCAGAGTTCTACGATCCCACAACAAACACAGAGACAATCAAAGGTTCTTTATTGTGAATTCACCTTTTACAACAAGGACAATACAGTGTCACTACRGCCCGACGCTAACTATGAGCACTGGGGCAAACTGAAACAGCAGCTGATTCACTCACGGAGTGGTGGCCAATGTTGTTCGGCTCTTTTCAAGCAGGGTTCGGCTGTCAMTGGCAGGTACGGTTGTCGGTGGCTGCTTGCAGGGCTGTCTCTAGTGCTACGCCGGGCCTGTTGGGTTGTAGCGCTGGGTGGAGCTTCTCGCAGCTGCGTCGGGCGTGTCCCACGTGTCTGTAGTCGCGAGGGACACRAMACATACAATTAGAGCATGTACTGGCCAACTCACACGTTCAAAACAAGCACTTTGCTTCAGTAGTGCTATAGAGAGCATTGGGATTCGTGTCTTTTTCCCACAGCAGGCAAACAGCGGAGGTGAGCAGCAGCAACGAGGCAGATGCCCGTCGGTCGAGAGGTCCCTGGTCCAAATTGACACGCTCAAGGTAAGTTCCAGTTCTTTTTAACTCTAGTTCTGGGGGCGTTTTTAGCAATTCGTTTGGGGAGGGAGGAGGTGATAGGGATTTGGCCAATCAACGTAGACCGTGCCAATCTGGGGGATCACAGCACACYGWGCAAGCAAACAAATAGCTCATGCAATTCAATTTCACAATTGAAAATGGCAGCAATTAAATAAAAGGCAATTGTTGTGAACAACACGCAGCGTACATGATTAAAAGGCAGTCATGAATAGGCATGATATAAAATAATAAGACCTGCTGATACGTAATATAAAAAAAGAACGGCACTCTAGTTGAGTAAGAGTCAGTGTCACTTGCGACAGATACATTTATAGTATCCACAACCAGGCCAAGGGCAAAGGAGGGTCCCTAAACACTACACAACAGACTRGAATACGAACTAAACCGACTTCTGTCTCTACACTACATACAAGAATACAGTTGCACTGCTTTTAAAGTTCCCCTTGGCCATGACACGTCCTTTGTATTCATCATCCCCTTCTATTCAATTTACCRACATGAATGACTCGCATTTTGCGACTTTCACGTCAAAACTCACTCAACTGTCTTGCGATGTTAGAAGGAAAAAGGGTACCTTTTAACCATCTGTATACACTACACAGACAACTATCTCTTTWAWWAWWAWWMATACAYACATACACATATGCATGTGGACTGGGCCGCTTGACAAGGCAAATGCTAGACTAGTGAAGGAAGACATGTGAATCTCAGACACTTCTGTCGCTATTCTCTCTTCACGTAAMCTGAGCGGCAGGTAGCCTRGCGGTTAAGAGCGTTGGGCCAGKAGCTGAAAGATTTCTGGTTCGAATCCCTGAGCTGACTAGGTGAACAATCTGTCAATGTGCTCTTGAGCAAGGCGCTTAACCCTAATTGCTCCTATTAGTAGCTCTGGATAAGAGCWTCTATTMAAATGTATAATGCTGTWATGGAATCTATTAGTTGGAGGGGTTATGGAATCTRTTGGTTGGAGTTGGAGGGTTTATGAAAGCCTAAGAAATGCAGAATTCCTTGTCAGCATTAATGCTGATCACTCCCACCATCATTGATACAGTAGATAAGTGGAGATCACTATGTAAGGGAGGACATCACAGGCCTCCCTTGGCCCCAGGCCCAACATGGCCCCAGGCCCACTGTGACAGGCCTTCAATACTCTCCTGAGAGTAACGGATGTTTGACACAGATACAGCGGCAAAAGGCAGGCAAACAAAGATAAATGAATGTTACAGGGAGAGAGGATGGAGGGATAAATAGAGAGAGAGGAGAAGACAGATGATGGCATGCTGTTGGAATGAGGCATACTCCCGCTCGTATCCATCTGGGGGAGGAGAGGAAGGAATATCACACTGGGGACAAAACATAAAAATCGAATGGGAGAGGGAGAGAAAAAATCATCAACCCCTGAATGACTGAAACATGAAGTGCCTGTCTTTATGGTTCAAGAACAATGTCCTGCATTCTTTCTCCCTAACCACAAAACTGCAAGGCACTTACCCTGGCTCACACACACAATGGCACACACATACCTCCCCACACACATACAATTGGTGTATGTGCACACGCACACACACACTCACGTACACACACACTCACACACACTCATGCATGCATGCACGCGCATACATACACACACACACACATACATACAGACCCTTTTTCTCCAAGGGGCCGGTTGCTGGTTGTGTGTTGGACATTTAAGGATGCAGGGGAGGGATCTTCGACTAAGAGTTTATTTTTATCAGGTGGGGGAGTAGCCAGGAGGTGGTGGTGGAACATTTATTTGCTGCCATTGGAAAACTTTGACCCCAAAGTTGTAAATCTGTCAAAGGAGTCTAGCCAGCCCAACAGGAAACATTGAAAGGAAAGAGAGGTGAAGTAGGGCAAGAGCACACCGCATGTCTCAAACGTTTCAAAAGAGGCATTTTGGGGTAAGCAATTTGCCTACAATCCTGCAACTGATCCCTCACAGCCGGAGTAGAATCTTTCCCCCCACCCCCTTGTCCCCACTGTCCCCTGTCCCTCCACCCCTTTGTCCCCCTCCCCTGTCCCCACTCCCCTGTCCTCCTCCCCCTTGTCCCCCACTCCCTTGTCCCCCCTGTCCCCCCCACCCCTTGTTCCCCACTCCTGTCCCCACTCCCCTTGTCCCCCACCCCCTGCCCCCACCCCTTGTCCCCCATCCCCTGTCCCCACCTCGTCTGTCCCCACCCCCTGTCCCCTGTCGCCACTCCCCTGTCCCACCACTCCCCTGTCCCGCCACTCCCCTGTCCCCGCCACCCCTTTGTCCCCCCACTACCCTGTCCCCCACTCCCCTGTCCTCCAGCTCCGCTTGTTTCGTTGATCAGCCCACTCCCAACTCAAGCAATGCCCACATGCTCTTTTGAAGTGTGAACTCAAAGTCCCCCTGCTCATACTGTCAGTTCAAGTGCACTCCAAAGTGCATAGGTTAAGTGCACTCGCTTTGCAATGAAGGTCTACAAGTGAAGTGCCCTTTGGGTCTGCCAGTGAATGCCCCCTCTCTGTGCCAGTGGGGCCTGGCGATTGGACATGCTACAGGGGCATAAAAGGCATCTTCTTGGGCCGCTGACCTGGGAACTCCTCATCTTGGCACAGGGTGGCACGCTGTCACAGGCTTGCCCTGGTAACAGCTCAATTAGCCACCCGGGCACTGCGGGCACTGCCACCCCGTCACAAGACGCCTCCTTTCAAACCCCCGGGCACAGACAAGTGGAAAGCAACAAGAGGATGGTGTGAGAGGAAAAGCAAGAGTTATACCAGCCAACTACTGAAACTACGTCAACAGGATTTCCCATTTTGTATCTATATACTGTACTTTTTCAAATAAAATAAATGTTTAAAAAAGTTAACGTAAGTATAGGCTATTGTGTTCTGCAGAATATTCTGAAAGTCTTTTGAGTCTCAGTTGTGTGTCTGAACTACAGATCAAAAGAGCTTTTATTTGACTTTCCCAAACAAGAGGCCTTATTACCAAATGTCAGATTGTAGTGTAAAATGTGAGTGTTTCATCATGTGTTAGGTGTGCAGTGTTGATCCATAGTAGGATTGAAAGGATGTGGGAACAGGCGGGGGACATGGGGAGTGTGAGGAAAGCTATGGGGGCTAAAGAGGGTCTCTGTGCACCCCCTTCTCACCCCGAACCCCAAAATAATAACTAACACTTACACTTAAAAATTTTTTATCTTCCCCTTATTAGCTCTGACTTTGCTGATAGCTATGTTATTGAGGAAACACTTACTTACTATGACTGACATGTGGCTGTCCCTCTGTGCTATCGTAAGATGAATGCACTAACTAAGTCGTTCTGGATAAAACTGCTAAATTACTCAAATGTAAAAAATGTTAATTTCTGTGTTTTGTGCCACAACACAGAGACACTACACTACATTGTCAACTTCTCATATTAATATGGGTGTGGGCTTTTTCATACTTCAGCCGATAGAGAGAAAGTGAAGTGTGAAGCCTCAGTCGTGCAATGTGTCAACTGTGTGTGTGTGTTTGCATGTGTGTGATAGGGGCCCCTGCAGCTATGACACGCAGAACCGGATATGTGCCAAATTAAGTGAGTGGTAAGAGGTACGTGTGAAATGTGGTTTGCGTTTTCCTGTGTCACATATCCTTTAGAATTTGCTACAGTGTTAAATAGCCTTGTTAGACATAGTGAACTAACTTGAGCAATGTATAAATATTCAACAAATTACATCAAAACAGAGATATGCTATATATACTCTATAGTACATGACCAGCATACTGAAGCTAAATATGAATTTCCGGGATCTTAAATTTCCCCATTAGAGATGGAAATAGAATCATCTACAACAGTAACGGTGCACATGGAAAGTAATTTCCCCCCCACACAACGTAGGTACAATTTAATCAAACTATTACCGGAATAATTATTCCAATGCATTGCATTTGATTTGAGCATTGCATTTGAGCTGTCGTGGACACACACTTCTCGTGTTAGCAGTGTTTTGGGTGGCATGAGGGAAAGGGGAGAATGGGGCATGATGAGATTTGTGGGGAGAATGGGGCATGATGAGATTTGTGGGGAGAATGGGGCATGATGAGATTTGGGGAACGTGTTGTTATAACAGATATATGTGTGGTTTCAGAAAAAGGAGAAATGAAACTTGGAGGCTGCAGCGGCTGAAGAAAGGAAGAAGCGCGAGTGAATTAGCAAGCATAGCTCTCCTATCAGTGAGTCATACTCAGCCAACCAGCTTGTGGGTATTGTTGACACCGTCACCATTTCCACACAGCAGTGAAATTACCTTTTTGAGTCATTGCCTTTGCTCTTCCTCAGAAATACTCAGGARGTATTGTGGCTTACACACATGAAAATCTGAACATTTTAACAGGTTCCTATTTTGGGAGGGCACAGTGTGGTGCAACTTTTTTTTAAACATTGAAAATAGCATGACTTAGCTACGCACCATCTTATCTTATRTGACTTCTGTTCCACCTTCAAATGGTGCCAAGGGGAACCTGTACAAGACATTGGAACGCACAGATGCCTGCACACGCACTCACACAGACAGATGGACAGACGGACGGACGCACGCAGGCAGGCAGGCAGGCGCACACACACCTCTTTCCCAGTCTCGCAGACTCCCAGTATAAGCCCTGAGCTCCAGTATGAAATCAACATTGGGTCTGCAGGAAATGAGTGATCTCCACTTTGAGATAACAGAGGGATGAAGGGAGGACGAGGAGGAGACAAAGAAAACGAAAAGAACAGGGCTTTGAGTACCACACCGAAATGTATAAGTTGTGACACTCGCCAACCCTCGATTTTCCCAGAGCTATTTAGTGAAGGGGTCACTTTATAAAACACTTTGTAAGCGTTGTTCTTTCCCTGTAGGKTTTTTTTTCTGCCTGGTAATAAGAGTAAATGTTGGACAAGCCAGTCGTTTCACAGAGGTTGTTTTTGTTGTGATTCTTTCAGAGTCAACAYGTGTAAAATGTTTGTCACGGATCCCCCCGGTACTGCTGCTCAATCTGTTCACCAGTTCCGGAGGGCTACGTCGCCGGCTTTCTAGGTTCACTAAACGGGATCCATTATCATCAACCCCGGACTGTCTTGTCTGATTACACACACCTGGTTCCGTTTCCATGATTAGTATGTTATATATGCCGCTCTGTTCTCTGTCTTTGTTGCTTTTATTATATATAATATTGTGTATTACGGGTATCGTCCCGTGTCGGTCAACGAGGTTTATCCTCGCTCTTTTGTTTGGGTACAGCCCAGTGTTTTGTATACGTGTTTGTTTTGGGTGTATTAAAAACCCCTATTGTGTATTCCTGCGCCTGTCTCAAAATCTTTTTATACCAGCGTGACAATGTTATATACCAGACGACCTCTGCATAGTTGACAGTTGAAGTTGAAGTCAGAAGTTTACATCCACCTTAGCCAAATACATTTAAACTCAGTTTTTCACAATTCCTGATATTTAATCAGAGTAAAATTCCCTGTTTTAGGTCAGTTAGGATCACCACTTTATTTTAAGAATGTGAAATGTCAGAATAATAGTAGAGGAAAGATTTATTTCAGCTTTTATTTCTTTCATCACATTCCCAGTGGGTCAGAAGTTTACAAACACTCAATTCGTATTTGTTAATTGTTTAACTTGGGTCTTTAAATTGTTTAACTTGGGTCAAACGTTTCAGGTAGCCTTCCACAAGCTTCCCACAATAAGTTGGGTAAATTTGGCCCATTCCTCCTGACAGAGCTGGTGTAACTGAGTCAGGTTTGTAGGCCTCCTTGCTCGCACACACTTTTTCAGTTCTTCCCACACATTTTCTATAGGATTGAGGTCAGGGTTTTGTGATGACCATCCAATACCTTCACTTTGTTGTCCTTAAGCCATTTTCCCACAACTGTGGAAGTATGTTTGGGGTCATTGTCCATTTGAAGACCCATTTGCGACCAAGCTTTAACTCCTGACTGATGTCTTGAGATGTTACTTCAATATATCCACATAATTTTCCTACCTCATGATGCATCTATTTTGTGAAGTGCACCAGTCCCTCCTGCAGCAAAGCATGATGCTGCACACCCGTGCTTCACGGTTGGGATGGTGTTTCTTCGGCTTGCAAGCCTCCCCGTTTCCTCCAAACATTACCATGGTCATTATTTCCAAACAGTTCTATTTTTCGTTTCATCAGACCAGAGGACATTTCTACAAAAAGTACGGTCTTTGTACTCATCTGCAGTTGCAGACGTAGTCTGGCCTTTTTATGACGGTTTTGGAGCAATGGCTTCTTCCTTGCTGAGCGCCTTTCAGGTTATGTCGATATAGGACTCATTTTACTTGTGGATATAGATACTTTTGTACCTGTTTCTCCAGAATCTTCACAATCTTTACTGTTGTTCTGGGATTGATTTGCACTTTTCGCACCAAAGTACGTTAACTCTAGGAAACAGAACACGTCTCTTTCCTGAGCGGTATGACGGCTGCGTGGTCCCATGGTGTTTATACATTGCAATACTATTGTTTGTACAGATGAACGTGGTACCTTCAGGCATTTGGAAATTGCTCCAAGGATGAACCAGACTTGGTGAGGTCTACAATTGTTTTTCTGAGGTCTTGGCTGATTTCTTTTGATTTTCCCATGATGTCAAGCAAAGAGGCACTGAGTTTGAAGGTAGGCCTTGAAATACATCCACAGATACACCTCCAATGGACTCAAATTATGTCAATTAGCCTATCAGAACTTCTAAAGCCATGACATCATTTTCTGGAATTTCCAAGCTGTTTAAAGCACAGTCAACTTAGTGATGTAAACTTCTGACCCACTGGAATTATGGTACAGTGAATTATAGGTGACATAATCTGTCTGTAAACAATTGTTGGAAAAATTACTTGTGTCATGCACAAAGTAGATGTCCTAACCTACTTGCCAAAACTATAGTTTGTTAACAAGAAATTTGTGGAGTGTTTGAAAAACGAGTTTTAATGACCCTCACCTAAGCTCCCGACTTCAACTGTACATACTTCAGCCTAAATGTTTTACTTGCATGCTGATGCTATAGACATGGAACTTGTGTAAGAGAATGGTGTGTAAATTCAACAAACTTATAGGAGGAGATACTGGAATATACTGACATCCTCAAACGAAACTTCTATTACATCAAATAACCCTCAAGTATCAAAATAGCTATACGTTTGTATCTTGACTAAATTCAACACTCTCATTGCCCCTCACTTGCTTAATAACTAATGATCTGCTTAACTTGGACAGATTGTGATCGGAACAAACCATCTCACTTCGCCTTCTTCCTTGGAGGAGTCCTTTTTCGTAGAGCTGGAATCCTTAATTGGTGAAACTGCCACGTCCGTTTGGAATATTACAACAACAAAGAAGTTACTGCAAACCACTAACACTGCCCCCCCCCCTCAGACATCATTGCATGCACGATAGAACAGTGGAATAGGTACTACAAAAAAAAAAGTAATGTAGCAAGGCACCTCCCTCCGTTTCTCCTCAGTTTGTCACAAACACACAAACACAACACACAACACACACACACCACCACACACACACACACAACACACACACACAACAACACACCACACACCAACACACACACACACACACACACACACACACACACACACACACACACACACACACACACACACACACACACACACACCACACCCACCTCCTCTGGTGTAAGAGGTGGGAAAGCAATGAGGGGTTGGGTAAATGGCTTTTACATTTCACTGAAGGAGTGACTTCAACTGTGGACGACTGCAGCTGTTTCTGATTGAGGGAACAAGAAGGGGGAATGGCAGTGATCTGAGCGATTGCTACTCTGGACTGGGCTTCACTCTTTTAATGGGCCAACATCTGTCAGGAATGACACAGATGTAGCCGTGTGTGTTGTGTGTGTGTGTGTGTGTGTGTGTGTGTGTGTGTGTGTGTGTGTGTGTGTGTGTGTGTGTGTGTGTGTGTGTGTGTGTGTGTGTGTGTGTGTGTGTGTGTGTGTGTGTGTAGGGGGCTGGAAGCCAGGAATGTCTACAGGCATATATTACAGCTGTACAGAGAGAAAGCGAGGGAGGATAGAGGAGTTACTGCTCGCCAGAACTGAGTGATAGCGGAGGTCAGCTCATTTGGGGGTGAGAGGAAGAGAGGAGGAGAGGAGTATAGTGTTTCAGATTCCGCAGATTTAATGTAGAGAGAGAGGGAGAAGATACAGTCCCAATGGCATGCTTAGACGAACGCTCACTTATCTTATAAGGGGCATGAAGAATCACAMGGTCACGGAGTGGAAAATCAGTCCTTCGAATCTAAGGTGCATCTGAAACGGCCCCCKTTTCACCTATGTGGTTCACCCCTCCGTCTCCACTCCCCTCTGCGCAACATTTTGTTTCCTGCTGCTATTGAACGCAGCCCAGCCTTCAGAGGCTCCTGGTGCTGCACTGCGGCCTTGTAAAACATAGAAGGTCTAAATCACATGACCAGGGTCTGGGACTTGGACAGTATGGAGCAGAGCTAGACGTGGGTGTCAGAGTACAGTACAGTACAGCTCAGTGGAGTTAGGCTGGGGTTACCTTTCTACAACTAAGGAAGAACAAATAYAGAAGAATAAATAAGTGAAAGAAAAGCAAAGGTGTGTTTGTAAAAGAGGGATAAAGAGAACGTGAGTGAGAGAGTGAGAAAGAAAAAAAAACGAGACATTTGGTCTGTCCATTTCCCCTCTCCTYTGTCTGTTCCCTTTCTCTCTTCTATCACCTCTTTCCCCACTCTTTCCATCCCACCCTCATTCCCAAAAGTATCCCCTTTTTTTTTTCTAGCTCAGTGCTGCACTGTCACCTCTGGTCAACCTTGGAACCATCTAGTGAGACTGTCTCCCTCTCCCYTTTTAGCAATGTGATCTGACATACACATGGAGCATTCTCATCCCAGTACCAATACAAGCAATTCAGCCATGCCATCTTCTCCTTACCTGACTGGCTCTAGGTACGTCTCACTCTCCCATTCTCTCTTTCTTTCTCTCTCCCTGTATCTCTCTCTCTCTCACACACACACACTCTTTCTCTTTTTCTCCCTGGCTCTGTGACTGTGTAGACTATCTACAATATGTGATTTTGTGCACAGTGTCTGCGCTGTCATATGTACACATGCGTTGTTCGAGCTGTAGGCTCGGCTGTCTGTGTGGACTATCCTGTGTATCTGGCAGTTTCTCAGTAATCCCATTACATAGGAACCTGATAGAGACTACTTACCTCCCTCGCTCCACCCCTACAGCCCTTCCTCCTCCTCCACCTCACCCCCAATGTCACATCACGTCTCCCTAAGAACCTTGGGAAAAGGGCAGGGGCGCACCACATGTCTCAGTGCGGCCCGCTGACAGGCACACACACTRAAAGGTTACTCAGAGAGGGGGCTGGGGGACACACCGGTCACACACAGACGTGCAAGCATGCGCGCACTATTTCAAAAATCACTCCCTTGCTTGTCACATGCTTGCGTCGGCATACGACATGAGCCCTGTGATCCTCATCCTCATCACAGTGCACTGCAAACACACACATGCGCGCGCACACATCTACGCCAAARGTTTCTGAAAGGGTTGCTGGGCTTGACTGAAGAACAGTGTAGCCAATAATGCCACCTGCTGGTAGAATTGGTCTGTAACATCATGTGAATAGTTAAAGAAAACAGAGTAGCTCATTCAGGGAGGAATTAAACACATGTATTTACAGTTTAGTTTCACAGGGTATGTTTATTACCGAGGCTGTGTGTCAAATGATACATCCTATTCCCCAAATAGTGCAGGGCTCTTGTCAAAAGCAGCACAGTTTATGGMGAATAGGGTGTCATTGCAGATTTATCTCAATAGGCTCCCGAGTGGCACGGYGGTCTAAGGCACTGCATCTCAGGGCAAGAGGCGTCACTACAGTCCCTAGTTTGAATCCAGGCTGTATCACATCTGGCTGGGATTGGGAGTCCCATAGGGCGGCGCACAATTGGCCCAGCGTCGTCCAGGTTTGGCCGGGGTGGGCCGTCATTGTAAATAAGAATATGTTGTTAACTGACTTGCCTAGTTAGATAAAGATAAAACAGTCTCCACCAGTTTCCCACCGTCCTGCAGGGATGTTCCTAATTTGCCCACAGTCTGCAAATGGTATTTTACATGTCTTCTAAGGCAAAAGAGTCATCATGACATTTGGTAATGGATGGTAGAGGGACTGGTGTGAAGTGAAGCCTCCTGGGAGGCTGAAAGGCTCAGGCTGAGAAGGAAGCAAGGAGATAGAATTGCGGAATTGAAGAAAGATGAGTTGAGGTGGAGCCGCAGAATATGTCCACTGGACTGGAGAAGAATGCAGTCAAAAGTATGGACCTCTACCCAAGGATTAAAGCTGCAATATGTAACTTTTCTGGGTGCCCCACTAAATTGACATAATTAAAGATCTGTCATTCTCATCGAAAGCAAGTCTAAGAAGCGGTAGATCTGTTCTATGTGTGCTATTTCTATGCTTCCTGTTMTTAAGTTTAGTTTGCGTCTTTTACTTTTGGTTTTGTACACCAGCTTCAAACAGCTGAAAATACAATATTTTTGGTTCTGGAAATTATATTTCACAGTGGTTTAGATGGTACAATGATTCTCTATACTATACTTTCTTGTTTTGTCACATAAACTTGAATTAGGCGAACTATTAGAATTTTAGCAACCAGGAAATGGCAGGGCGATTTCTGCATAGTGCACCTTTAAGAGGGGATAACAACAAAGGGATATTGAAACAAATTAATACCACACATTGAAACAAGTTAATACCACACATTGTCTGTCTTCCCATGTGCTTGTCATATTATGACATATTATGACATATTATGACATTATGTCAAGCACATGGGAAGACAGACAATGTTATATATGAGCAGCACAAACGCAAACTACATCATCCCAACATGAGCAGTAGCTTCCGTACAGTAACAATAGCAGAACAGAGTACTCTGTAACAGAGTACAGAACATCATGTCAGGCTTTCACATCACACTAAGCACTTTCCAAACCATAAAGAGAAATGGGAGGCTTCAGAGGTGCTGTCTTAATTAAAGCTTAGTGATCCACATCTACATGCAGCCCTCTCCTCTCCCCGACGACAGAGAGAAAAATAAACAGCGTGGTTAAGCCCATACCGGTAAAACGTGAGCCTATCAAAATTAATACAACATGCCCCAAAAACTATATGCTATTACACCATTACTTAACATTACTATGTCGGCCGCACAAAAAAAAAAGCAAATTGACTGGAAACTGGTCGGAACTTGCTCCAAATTGCGACAAGAACAATTGTTTCAAGGCGGAGATGAGCGGCGAGACGCTCACGGACAAGGCGAAGGTGAGTGGCCGAGACCAAGGCGCGTGTGGACAACAGTGGATGCATCATTCCAGGCTACAAGTGTTGGATGCTGAAATGATTTTGTGAGTGGACGAATGTGCGCTGGTAGCCTACAGGAGCGCCTTTCTTAAGTGATTGTTTGACAATCAGATGAAGAAAACATGACTGGTTGTGTTTATGCCACATTAAAAGGCATAGGCGGTGTCTGTCACAAGATGGATTGGTGGATAAGTGGGTGGATAAGTGGGTGGTAGGGTTGGTGTGATCAGACACACCTGCAGCAAGCTAGCTAATCAGACAGGTAGCTGGGGATTGGCCTTAATTTCCTTTAAAAGCCCTGTGTTTTGTGGTGTTCGGTGCTGATTCCTGTAAATCCACCATGGCTACTCCCGCCTCCAGTAGTTRATCTAGAAGTGTTGGAGAKACTAAAGAAAGATAGGGAGGKTGTTGATCCATCTGATTTGTTTAAGRGACGTCTGGATACTGTGCATCAGGATTTTATGGCCTTTTACACAGATGGTTGAAAAGATCCAAGGACAGGACCTACTGGGTCAGTATTTGAAATGCAGGAACGTGGGTTCGCAATCAGGAAACGTATTACAGATCATTTGGCTGTATATACGGCGKAGCTGATGGCCATACTGTTGGCCTTGCAGTGGGTGGAGGAAGTCAAGCCAGACAGTAGTTATTTGCTCTGATTCATGTGCAGTGTTGATGGGTCTCCAGTCCTTTAGGTCACGTAGTAGACAAGATCTGCTTTATGAGGTGCTACAAACCCATGGCAGGATTAGACAGATGGGTATACAGATAACATTTACTTGGGTCCCAGCCCATGTGGGGGTGAAGGGRAACGAGGCAGTTGATGTACTGACTAAACAAGCACTTAGTAGTGGGAAGGTTGATGTTGTAGTTTCAATGGGCAAGGCAAAAATCCTGACATGGGCAGTGATGGTACAGAGATGGCAGGAGCAGTGGAATAGAGATACTAAGGGATGCCAGGAAGGGACAGAAGAGAGGAGGTTATATTTACAAGATTAAGGATGGAACACAGCCAGTTGAATAAGACCTTTAAATGTGATAGGAAAGCATCCAACAGGAAAGTGTGATTATTGCCAGGAAACAGAGACCGTGGAACATGTAWTGATACCGTGTGGGCAGTATCAGAGGGAAAGAGACAGGATGAGATCTAGTATGAGGGAGAAGAGGATACAGGAAATTAGTTTAAAGAGTATATTGATAAACCGTCATTAGACGTAGTCTCAAATATTCTTTTTTGAAGAGCAACGGAGCTGGCAGGTAGGATTTAGTTTCTCTCTGGCCCACAGTCCAGTACAGTAGGTGACGGTAATGCACCATAACGTTGGATGCCAACCGCCGATAAACCCCACTGAAGAAGTGTTCGGGGCTGGGTGTTCCCTCCATGGCGATTGGTCACTTATGTAAGTGGGGGCGGCAGGTATCCTAGTGGTTAGAGCGTTGGGCCAGTAACCAAAAGGTTGCTGGATTCTTAACTGACTCACCTAGTTAAATAAAGGTTAACTAAAAAAAAGTGTACTGGTCGTGGGTGTTTGCTGTGATCGCACTGGACCAGTGTCTGCGGRACATGAAGTCTTACAGGAGAATTCCTCGAGTGAGGAAGTGGGTGACTGCGCTGACCACAAACTGGGGCTGTGGAGTTGAGTGGTGATCCGAGAGCAGAGGACTGAGAGGCATTGATACAACGCACATCTAGGAAGCATTAGCTCCACCAAGGAAGGGCCGTGATTCTTCYTGTGTTCCCCTTACACTACTCTTTCTCTCTGGGCTGTTTTGTCACGCCACTTGTCGGCAGGTTTCCCTGGCATCCATCTTTCTCTCGTTTAGCACCGCCAATCAGTCTCAGCCTCAGCGTGTTCCAGATCAGGGAGCTGTGCAGCTCTGGATCTGGAAACGCAATACAGAGATGTTTATTTTATTAAGTGGGGAYATGGTTCCCGTGCCCTAGAAATCGAGAACCTATCCCCACCCCCTTCTATATGTTGTCTTGTCTGTCTTTCCCCACCCTATTTTGTCCCATAGCAGTAGAGTCCGTTAGATGGGTTGGCAGAGTAGAACAGGGCCAAGTGTGGGTCCCATATTGTGTGCAGCACCAGAGTGAGATTGTAGTGCCTTTCACCATATTATTTGCAGTGCCTTCCCGTTTTATTTTATTTTWATTTKACCTTTGTTTAACCAGGTAGGCAAGTTGGGAACAAGATCTCATTTACAACTGCGACCTGKCCAAGATAAAGCAAAGCAGTTCGACACATACAACAACACAGAGTTACACATGGAGTAAAACAAACATACAGTCAATAATACAGTACAAAAACAAGTCTATATACAATGTGAGCAAATGAGGTGAGATAAGGGAGGTAAAGGCAATAAAAAGGCCACGGTGGCGAATTAAATACAATATAGCAATTAAAAACACTGGARTTGTAGATTTGCAGTAGGTGAATGTGCAAAGTAGAAAGTAGAAATACTGGGGTGCAAGGGAGCAAAATAAATAAATACAGTAGGGGATGCGGTAATTGTTTGGGCTATTTATAGATGGGCTATATACAGGTGCAGTGATCTGTGAGCTGCTCTGACAGCTGGTGCTTAAAGGTGGTGAGGGAGATAAGTGTTTCCAGATTCAGAGATTTTTGTAGTTCGTTCCAGTCATYGGCAGCAGAGAACTGGAAGGAGGCCCTGGGGGTGACCAGTGAAATACACCTGCTGGAGCGTGTGCTACGGGTGGGTGCTGCTATGGTGACCAGCGAGCTGAGATAAGGCGGGACTTTACCTAGCAGGGTCTTGTAGTTGACCTGGAACCAGTGGGTTTGGCGACGAGTATGATGCGAGGGCCAGCCAACGACAGCGTACAGGTCGCAGTGGTGGGTAGTATATGGGGCTTTGGTGACAAAACGGACGGCACTGTGATAGACTGCATCCAATTTGTTGAGTAGGGTGTTGGAGGCTATTTTGTAAATGACATCACCGAAGTCGAGGATCGGTAGGATGGTCAGTTTTACGAGGGTATGTTTGGCAGCATGAGTGAAGGATGCTTTGTTGCGAAATAGGAAGCCAATTCTAGATTTAACTTTGGATTGGAGATGTTTGATTTGAGTCTGAAAGGAGAGTTTACAGTCTAACCAGACACCTAGGTATTTGTAGYTGTTGACATATTCTAAGTCAGAACCGTCCAGAGTAGTGATGCTGGGTGGGCGGGCAGGTGTAGGCAGCGATCGGTTGAAGAGCATGCATTTAGTTTTACTTGTATTTAAGAGCAGTTGGAGGCTACGGAAGGAGAGTTGTATGGCATTGACACTCGTCTGGAGGGTAGTTAATTAACACAGTGTCCAAAGAAGGGCCAGAAGTATACAGAATGGTGTCGTCTGCGTAGAGGTGGATCAGAGACTCACCAGCAGCAAGAGCGACATCATTGATGTGTAAAGAGAAAAKAGTTGGCCCAAGAATTGAACCCTGTGGTACCCCCATAGAGACTGCCAGAGGCCCAGACAACAGGCCCTCCGATTTGACACACTGAACTATATCGGAAAAGTAGTTGGTGAACCAGGCGAGGCAATCATTTGAGAAACCGAGGTTGTTGAGTCTGCTGATGRGGATGTGGTGATTGACAGAGTCGAAAGCCTTGGCCAGGTCAATGAATACGGCTGCACAGTATTGTTTCTTATCGATGGCGGTTAAGATATTATTTAGGACCTTGAGCATGGCTGAGGTGCACCCATGACCAACTCTGAAACCAGATTGCATAGCGGAGAAGGTACGGTGGGATTCGAAATGGTCGGTAATCTGTTTGTTAACTTGGCTTTCGAAGACCTTAGAAAGGCAGGGTAGGATAGATATAGGTCTGTAGCAGTTTGGGTCTAGAGTGTCTCCCCCTTTGAAGAGGGGGATGACCGCGGCAGCTTTCCAATCTTTGGGAATCTCAGACGATACGAAAGAGAGGTTGAACAGGCTAGTAATAGGGGTTGCAACAATTTCGGCAGATAATTTTAGAAAGAAAGGGTCCAGATTRTCTAGCCCGGCTGATTTGTAGGGGTCCAGATTATGCAGCTCTTTCAGAACATCAGCTGACTGGATTTGGGAGAAGGCGAAATGGGGAAGGCTTGGGCGAGTTGCTGTGGGGGGGTGCAGTGCTGTTGACCGTGGTAGAGGTAGCCAGGTGGAAAGCATGGCCAGCCGTGCACATTTGTGGCCTGCTGGAGGTCATTTTGCAGGGTTCTGGCAGTGCTCSTCCTTGCACAAAGGCGGAGGTAGCGGTCCTGCTGCTGGGTTGTTGCCCTCCTACGGCCTCCTCCACGTCTCCTGATGTACTGGCCTGTCTCCTGGTAGCGCCTCCATGCTCTGGACACTACGCTGACAGACACAGCAAACCTTCTTGCCACAGCTAGCATTGATGTGCCATCCTGGATGAGCTGCACTACCTGAGCCACTTGTGTGGGTTGTAGACTCCGTCTCATGCTACCACTAGAGTGARAGCACCGCCAGCATTCAAAAGTGACCAAAACATCAGCCAGGAAGCATAGGAACTGAGAAGTGGTCTGTGGTCACCACCTGCAGAACCACTCCTTTATTGGGGGTGTCTTGCTAATTGCCTATAATTTCCACCTTTTGTCTATTCCATTTGCACAACAGCATGTGAAATTTATTGTCAATCAGTGTTGCWTCCTAAGTGGACAGTTTGATTTCACAGAAGTGTGATTGACTTGGAGTTACATTGTGTTGTTTAAGTGTTCCCTTTATTTTTTKGAGCAGTGTATGATCCCCAATCAGAGACAACGCTAAACAGCTGCCTCTGATTGGGAAACGTACCAGGCCAACATAGAAATAAATGCGCTGTTGCTAATGTCTCCATGCATATAAAGTGTAGTAGAATTGCATGAATTATGTTTATAAAAGGCCTACAATAATTGTCTTATAGGCCTATAGCTTAGTCTACGCTACAGTGTGTGAAGGAAATTTTACTTTGAAGAAATGTTAACCTTGTCTTTGTTTATGACACCAATCATTGGTTCCTGCCTGTGCCTGGTAAAGATATGAGGGGGAGGCCGTCATGACCCCCTCCTTAGGGCCATCTGGCAGAACGCCTAGAATGTTMTTTTAAGTTAAGATAGGAGATGGTGCAAGACACATGCCGGAACCAACCCTAAGAACTATGCCTATGTAACGTGTCTGTAACCAGTATATAAGGGAACTAACGGGACTGCCCCGAGGGAGCYCCTGATCAACATGGTACATGGTGCATTGAGTTGGTTAGAACCTCTCCAGCGCGCTGACAAACAATGATTCACTTTATATTGACTGAGTGTCCCATGTGTAGAATTTCCACGACAATTTGGCATTACAAACAAACAAGATTATTGATTCTGCCTGTGCAGCTTTCCAGTCGGGGTCTGCGAGGGAAAATCGGTGGCGCATTTTATGAAGTGAGGGAAATTTCATCTGAACAAAAGCCTGAGACCCGCCCAGACCCTTACTGTGAGCTGCCCAGGAGGAGACACATCATCCGTGAACAAAAGAGGGACATGTCTTCTGAATTACAGTAAGTTAATTTAAACGAATCTGTATGAAAAAGAAATGAATTAAAGTAAGGCGAGTAATGCATAAAGTAATGCATAAATTAAGGCTATTCACTAGTCTTATGAGAAGACTAGAGTGAGGGCTTAATGGTACCATGGAAAGCCCCGCTGACAGCTGTCTATAGGCATTCATAAGAAGTTTCTCGTGGTCTGCAGCCACTACAAATAACACATGCACATGGGTAATAAGGGAGATTAAATCAAATCAAATCAAATCAAATCAAATTTATTAGTCACATACACATGGTTAGCAGATGTTAATGCGAGTGTAGCGAAATGCTTGTGCTTCTAGTTCCGACAATGCAGTAATAACCAACGTAATCTAACCTAACAATTCCACACTACTACCTTACACACACACACAAGTGTAAAGGGATAAAGAATATGTACATAAGATATATGAATGAGTGGTGGTACAGAACGGCATGGCGATGCAGTAGATGTATAGTACGGTATATACATATGAGATGAGTACTGTAGGGTATGTAAACATAAAGTGGCATAGTTTAAAGTGGCTAGTGGTACATGTATTGCATAAAGATGGCAAGATGCAGTAGATGATATAGAGTACAGTATATATAACATATGAGATGGGTAATGTAGGGTATGTAAACATTGTATTAAGTGGCATTGCTTAAAGTGGCTAGTGGTACATTTTTACATAATTTCCATCAATTCCCATTTTAAAGTGGCTGGAGTTGGTCAGTATGTTGGCAGCGGCCGCTAAATGTTAGTGGTGGCTGTTTAACAGTCTGAGGGCCTTGAGATAGAAGCTGTTTTTCCAGTTCTCGGTCCCTGCTTTGATGCACCTGTACTGACCTCGCCTTCTGGATGATAGCGGGGTGAACAGGCAGTGGCTTGGGTGGTTGTTGTCCTTGATGATCTTTATGGCCTTCCTGTGAACATCGGGTGGTGATTACCGAGTGCGGTTGGGAATAGTACTAAGTGGTGTGAAAGTTGTTAATGTGAGATATGACATTTAAGCTGATTGCAAATGGATATTAAGCTGATTGCAAATTGGATATTAAGCTGATTGCAATTTGGATATTAAGCTGATTGCAATTCAGCTAGTAATTACTGGTGAATGAGCTCTGTCAGGGGAATAGCTCCAGTGTGAAAGATAAGTGTGTGAAAGAGGATTATTGAGTGTGTGAACGAATGGATACCCCAACCAGTTCTGTGTGAGCAGGGTTTTTCGATCTATAATGTTATCTAGGGGTTCTGTCCACCACCGTCCATAAGTCTATAGGTAGTGAGCACTGAAAGGAGAAGCCATTGAAAAGATTGAGAGGGTAACAGCTGAGCTGGGTAAGAGCTGAACAATGAAGTTCATTGATGCCCCCGGACACCTTGAACATGATATCTCTCAGACTGCTGCGCTGTGGTTGTTGCTGCGATGTGGATGTGAATAACTAAAGATTTATGACGCTATATAGGGATTCTGTATGGAGATATGAATKAATATTATTTCCAAATATGCTGTTAAATAGAACACTAGTGAATATTTTAACCGGTGTATGAATAGAACACTGGTGTTGAGGAGGAATTTGATGTAACACAAATATATAATGGGTTACTAGAGATCTGATTAAGTAACAATATCATTTAAAAAATATATTTTTTATAATTTTATAATATACAACTTGCACACCCACACGTCGATGTACGTAATTGGTGTAAAAAGTATTCTGAGATGTTCAGAGTGGTCTCTTCATGGATCATTTGTTAAAGATAGGGTTAAAGCATTGTACGGACTTGACTTACCCCTAACCAATAAAACTATACATGCCCATGAGATTTCCTCCACCCTAGTAATACATTTTGAAATAAACCCCATACCCTGTTGAATAGAACCATTGACTTTCTGTTAACTAAACTTAAGCCTACAATCTATTATACTCCCGATTGCGTTTTTGTTGATATCTCAAATTATGACGTTCTAAACCAATTTGTGAGTAGGCAAAATGAAACTGCATCTGGACTGATAGACAGTGCCAACCCAGTTAATACATATTGATCCCTCCAAAGCATTACATGTTCGTCTTGATTTGTTCTAATGTGTTTATTTTTGATTTAACAGGCAATGTTTTCTTGCCTGTTGGTCACAGATATATTTTGAAATAAAAATCACACCAGTCAGTATCTGGTGTGATCACCATTTCCCTCCCCTACCTTGTTACAACACAACTGATTGGCTCAAACGCTCAAAAGAAGGAAAAAACTTCCACAAATGAACTTTGCACAGCTGTTAAGCGAAATGCATTCCAGGTGACTACCGTATGAAGCTGGTTCATAGAATGCCAAGAGTGTGCAAAGTTGTCATCAAGGCAAAAGGTGGCTACTTTGAAGAATCTCAAATATAAAATATATTTTGATTTAACACTTTTGTGACATGTTTTGATGTCTTCACTATTTTACAATGTAGAAAATAGTAAAAATAAAGAAACCCTGGAATGAGTAAGTGTGTTAACTTTTGACTGGTACTGTACATTTCTATTTCTATCTATTTGGGTAGAGTGGGTCCACCGAGAGACTGAAGTGAGATGAGTGGAGGCCTCACACACACCTCAGAGGTGTCTGGTGCCCTCCCAGTCACCCCGTCCCAATGTCTCAGAGCTCCACTCTCACCAATAACCACCATTGAATCTTAGCTCATCGTTCTCATCTGTCTAGAACTATAATTCATTTCACAGCAGGTTTGTAAGTCAAAAGCAAAATACAATTACATTGTAGTATAGTTAAATCCTTCCTTCTCTCTCTGCCAAACCAATCCCTCTCTCCCTTCCCCTCCGTGTTTCCCTTACCCCACCCAAGCTAACGCTGTCCCAACCTACCGTATTTCCCACCCTCCCTACCTCAGTCACACTTACATCCATCCATTTTCATTCATTCCCGCCCAACATATACCCTATGCATCCAAAAACACCCATTCTAGCCCACCTTTCTACCCACATTCATATTCACCATCCCTCACACTCCCATTCATACACACCTATACCCCCTCCCCCACCACACACGTCCTGAGCTGTTATTGACATACTGTATATAGCACACTGCTGATTTCCCTTGTGATGAAGGACTCCTCCTCAACCATCTAGGAACAAGGTTGGTCTAACCAATAGAAATATAATTACTAGAATGGGTAAAGCCGCTGAGACCACATCCTTACACGCAATATGGCTGACATGGTATTTTCAGGGTAATGCTATATTTCCCCCTTTGAATTGTCTTTTCAGTGTCCATTTAGCCCATTGGCTACTTCTATCGTTACTTTATAGAGAAGAACAGTTATTTGGGGAAAGTAGATTATAGATTGTATTGGGTGGAGGGGGAAATGTTATTGTCTCAATTTACAATAAACTGGTYTTAGGCATCACTGTATGTAGCTTAGTGTGTTCATTTTTTCCTCTTCTCAGAGTAGGGGGCTCTCCTTTAACTGGGAAGGTTTCTGTGAAGGTTTTCGTAGCCTGACAATGGCTTCATGTAACGTTGTCATTTGATAATGCTATTGAGGCAACAACAAAAAATCCTGAAAACAAATGTGCTTTTTGGTCTTAATTTGAGGTTAGGATTAGGCATAAGGTTAGCAGTGTGGTTAGGTTTAATATTACATTTTAGAAATAGGCGGCCTGTATGACCTTGTGGCTGTGGTAACTAGTGACGACCTAGAGTTAGCTTGACCCGAGTTACTGCCCTGACGACACAGACGGCTTCATCAACAACGGTAATGTGTGTTATGTGAGAAGTGTTATGTGAGAAAAAATACCTGTTTTGATAAACAAGTAGGTTAATTACCCAGCCAAGCAGATGCAAGTAGTAGAGTAATTTTGGATAAGTGCGTTATTAAAAAGCTTAGTCTTTTCTTTGTAACAAAATGCAATTTACACTTGTCTGTCTCACCCTGTCACAGGCCCTCCCAGTCATCACCACCACATAAAATGAGGAAGTACATTGTTTACGAGGATTGCCTGCTGCAGTTGTTCAAGACATGTCCGGTTTGCAACTGAACATACAACATCAAATTTGATTTGATTTGAGAAGACCAGCAAGGGTCCCTAAGCATCATGCAGACATGCATGAGCATTCCTATAAAAGCATTCCTATAAAAGCATTCCTATAAAAGCATTCCTATAAAAGGAACAGGGAGGACACTTCAGGTTGGTGATATTTGACATGGTCAATTGTCAAAACAGTTTAGAGTTCTGTCCCAATCCACCTTCATACCCTAGGCTGGTGGAACTAGCCTGATTGCTGCATTAACCATTCTATTTCACTTCACATATCATATCTGAAGTGAAATAGAAAGGTGAATGCAGCGATCAGGTTGGTTCCACCATGCTAATCATAACCACCATTGATAGTGTAATCACTCATTGATACTGGTTTGATCAACCAGTATCAATGAGGGGCCAGAAGCTGGTCTACGCTGCCATGCCCATCAATGGGGCAAAGACCTTACTTTCAGCCTCACCTCTTGCCTGCTCACCAACTGTCGTTTGATGGGGAGCCCATAATTGGGTAGGTTTTATCTGACCTGTTCAAACTTCAGCATAGTACAAGCTAATGATGGCGCCGACAGAGATGGTCGCCTCGCTTCGCGTTCTTAGGAAACTATGCAGTATTTCGTTTTTTTATGTATTATTTCTTACATTGTTACCCCAGGAAATCCTAAGTCTTTTTACATACAGCTGGGAAGAATTATTGGATTTAAGAGCAAAGTCAACTTACCAACATTATGACCAGGAATACAACTTTCCCGAAGTGGATACTCTGTTCGGACCACCACCCAGGACAATGGATCTGATCCCAGTAGGTGACCCAAAACAATGGCGCCGCAGAAGGGGCAGACGGAGCTGCCTCTGGTCAGGCTCCGTAGACCTACACATCGCTCAACGCTCCCAAGTATACTACTCGCCAATGTCCAGTCTCTTGACAACAAGGTAGACGAAATTCGAGCAAGGGTTGCCTTCCAGAGAGACATCAGAGATTGTAACATTCTCTGTTTCACGGAAACATGGCTCTCTCGGGATGTTGTCGGAATCGGTTCAGCCACCRGGCTTCTCCATGCATCGCGCCAACAGAGATAAACACCTCTTTGGGAAGAGGAAGGGCGGGGGTGTATGCTTTATGATTAACGACTCATGGTGTAATCATAACAAYATACAGGAACTCAAGTCCTTCTGCTCACCYGACCTAGAATTCCTTACAATTCCTTCCAAGAGAATTCTCGACAGTTAGTCACAGCTGTGTACATTCCCCCTCAAGCGAACACCAAGACGGCCCTCAAGGAACTTCACTGGACTCTTTGTAAACTGGAAACCATGTATCCGGAGGATGCATTTATTGGAGCTGGGGATTTGACAAAGAAAATTTGAGAACAAGGCTACTTAAATTCTATCAGCATATTGATTGCACAACTCGCAGGGCTAATAATCTCAATCACTGCTACTCTAACTTCCGCGATGCATACAGAGCCCTCCCCCGACCTCCCTTTTGGCAAATCCGACCACGACGCCATCTCGCTCATTCCATCTTATAGGCAGAAACTTAAACAGGATGTACCAGTGACGAGAACCATTCAACGCAGGTCTGACCAATCGGGAGCCACGATTCAAGATTGTTTTGATCACTCGGACTGGAATATGTTCCGGTCAGCCTCGGAGAACTTCATTGACCTATACACTGACTCGGTGAGTGCATTTATTAAGAAGTGCATTGGAGATGTTGGACCCACTGACTATTAAAACCTACCCTAACCAGAAACTGTGGCTGGATGGCGGGATTTGCGCAAAACTGAATGCGTGATTTATCGCGTTTAACTATGGAAAGAGGTCTGGAAATGTGGCTGAATTTAACCTCTCTGGGATATGTGGGATGCTAGCGTCCCGCATGGCCAACATCCAGTGAAAATACAGAGCGCCAAATTCAAATAAATTACTATAAAAATTAAACTTTCATGAAATCACACATGCAATACACCAAATTTAGCTACACTTGTTGTGAATCCAGCCAACGTGTCAGATTTCAAAAAGGCTTTACGACGAAAGCACACCAAACGATTATGTTAGGTCAGTACATAGCCACAGAAAAACACAGCCATTTTTCCAGCCAAATAGAGGAGTCACAAAAAGCATAAATAGAGAAAAAATGTATCACTAACCTTTTGATGATCTTCATCAGATGACACTCAACAGGTGGAACCATTTAMATTTTTGTGGTAGCAGGATGGAGATATCCACTTGTGCGTTGGGGAAAGTAGAATCAGCTTTTCATATCACTCCTTTAAGTGCTGTGGCCACCCTTTCCTGTTGTGCTCTTAGGTCGTTTGTGCCCGTGTGCATTATGTGGCTGGGTAACCCTAGTTGGTCCTCAGACAGAAGGTCTAGGGCGCACTGGGTGTTTGGGGAAAAAGTGTATATTCTTGTATATATTTCCTCTTTGTCCATAATGAGTACAGTCTGTGGCTTGTGTGTGTCCTCAGTGGGTGGGGTGGGTGGAGGATGTCAGGAGGGCTATCAGGGGGGCTGACAGGGTGGTTTCTATGAGGGGTGGGATCCCCTGGGCTTGGGGTACTTAATTTATCTGTCCTGTTGTGATGTTGAGGCTATCTGAGGTGGGCTGTTCTGCTGNCTTAATTTATCTGTCCTGTTGTGATGTTGAGGCTATCTGAGGTGGGCTGTTCTGCTGGCTTCTCTGCGGGGGTGGCCAGCTCTCTCATGGGTTGTTCTCTGTCACACATCATCTTTCTCACCTTCTCCTCTAGTGCCCTCATCTTCTCCAGCCACAGGGCCTCCTTCTGCTCCTGCTCTTTCTCCTGTTGAAGTTGTCTCCCCACAGTCCAGAGTGCAAACATGTCTCTCCCCCTCCAGCTCCCYGGGTCTGGTTGRGGGGGTGTTGTTGCGCTGTTGTGTGTTCACCTGCTGTTCCAGCTCCACCAGTCTTACCTCTAGCTGGGTGAATTCATCCTTCTTTTCAATGAGGGCGTAGTGCTCTGTGCTGGGAGGTTGACTTTCCGCGTGGGGTTTGCTCGTCTGTGGGGTTGTATAGGGAAGAGGTCTGGTCTGACTCCCTCGAGGTGGGGGAGTCTTTATCAAGAGATAGCTTCTCCTGCTGCGCTCCCTCTTTGACCATACACAATTCTTATCAGTCCTTGATTGTTACCAAGTAAGAAATATAGTTTATGTCTGAGTGGGGAATAAAAAGGCAGATCCCCCAAAGCACCAGTAGGAGTACTGTAGAAGCATTGCCCTGTTGACCTTCAGATGACCTTCAGATGTTAAGACTAAGATGCTCCTTTAGGTCCCCTACATCTATATAAGTTGCTGTTTTCATTTTCCTTGTCTTTCTCCCCTCTGTATATACACCGAGTGTCCAAAACATTAAGGACACCTGCGCTTTCCCTGACATAGACTGACCAGGTGAATCCAGGTAAAAGCTACCATCCCTTATTGATGTCAGTTTTTAAATCCACTTCAATCAGTGTAGATGAAGGAGAGGACACGGGTTAAAGAAGGATTTTTAAGCCTTGAGACAATTAAGAAATGGATTGTGTATGTGTGCAATTGAAAGACAAAATATTTAAGTGCCTTTGAACAGGTTAACCACTGGTTCCTCGTCTCTCTTCTCTGCACCTGGGTCCAATCTCACCAYGTCAAAGCAAACTTCTGCCTCAACATGGACCCAGCAGAGACCACCCACATGCAGAATGCTATAACCCAACAAGGAACACTGCTGGGGCGGCAGCAAGAACAACTCTCCCAAATATCAGAGCCCCTCCGGGCACTTACCGCTTCCCTCCAACCACGGCCCAACCCTAACCCAGGAGGAGCCAATGCCCAAGTCTCATCGCCCAGTGCTACAGGCATCGCCGTAGTTCCTCCTGGGAACCTGCACCGGGAACYCAAGATCCCAGCCCCCGAGTGGTATGACAGCCCCCTGGAGGATGCAAGGGGTCAGTCCTCCTCATTCCACACCGATTGGGCCATAATCGCCTACATAATTTCTCTACKCTCGGGAAAGGCCATGGCATGGGCAACGGCGGTGTGGGAACAGCAGCCACCATCCTGCCACTCCATATTAGTCTTCACTGCCGAGCTGCGATGAGTCTTCAACCACCCAGTTGGTGGACGAGAAGCGRCAAGCTAACTGTTCAACCTCCGCCAAGGGGCCAGACCAGTGGCCGACTTCGCCATTGAGTTCTGTACCCTCGCAGCTGAGAGTGGGTGGAATACTGAGACACTGGTCACCGCTTTCTACCAGGGTCTGTCTTACTCCATCAAGGATGAACTGGCCGCCCGGGAACTGGGAGAGGATCTCGAGTCCCTGACAACGCTGGCCATCAGGATTGACAACCACATCCAAGAATGTGTGAGACAGCGCCTTTTTGACACCACCCCCGTATTCCGGTTTCTGGAGTACCCTACACCCCCGAGCGCAACATTGAGGAGCCCAGACAGCTGGGACGCACACGTCTGAGCCCAGAGGAACATGACAGGCACGTGCACGACGGCTGCTGCCTGTACTGTGGAGGTCTCGGCCATCTCCGTTCTACATGCCCAGAGTTGATGGGAAACACCGGGGCTCGCCAGGACAAGGGGAGACCCTGACGAGCTGTGTAATTACACCCCAGCTACCTGGTCATTGACTGACACTACCTGCAACCCTCCATTGGGACAAACGTCAGCACCACTTTCAAGCCTTCGTGGACTCCGGGGCTGCGGATAATTGATAATTGACCAAGACTTCACCAGAGAATTACAAGCCCCTGTGTGAAATGCCCCATCCATCTGCAGATTCAAGCCCTCGGCTCTGGCCAGGTGGGGTGAACCACTCAGACTCTTAGTTTTCTTTTGATCACTGCTCCTGAGAACCCCCTTATCTTAGGGCATCCCTGGCTAGTGCTACATRACCCACTATTATCCTGGTCCACGAGACACCTACTAGACTGGGGTAAGAACTGCCAGACTAAATGCCTAAGACCCCCACCAAATGCCTTGTGGTGTTCCCCGGCATCCATTAAAGAACAATACTTTTCCGCTCTCCCTCCAGAGTACTTCGACCTCCGGGAGGCCTTCAGTAAGAGGCAATCCGTCACCCTCGCTCCCTCATTGTCCATATGACTGTGCAATAGAACTCCTATCCAGCTCCACCCCTCCCCGGGGCTGTCTGTACTCCCTCTCGACCCCTGAAGCAGCRGTCATGGACAATTACATCTGGGGGTTGCTGGAGGCAGGTTTCATTCGYTCCTCTACATCCCCAGCTGGTGCAGGCTTCTTTGTGGGGGRAAAGGATGGAGGTCTGCATCCCTGCATTGATTACAGAGGGCAGAACAAGATTACGATTAAGAATCGTTACCCCCTACCCCTGATGTCCGCCACCTTGGAGTTGGCCCTGGGGCCCAATACTTCATCAAACTGGACCTCTGCACATTTACAATCTGGTGAGAATCAGAGAGTGAGATGAATGGAAGACTGCCTTTAACACCCCAAGTGGGTACTAGGAGTGGTTAGTCACTCCCTTCGGATTATCGAACTCACTGGCAGTCTCCCAAGTATTGGTCATTGTCACGCTTAGGGATATGTTGAATCAGTTCGTCTTTGTTTACCTCGACGACATCCTGATCTTCTCCAAGACCCTTCCGGAACACATCCTGCACGTCCCCAAGTCCTGAGACTTCACCAGAGAATKAATGTATAGTTCCAGAGTCAACTATACATCAAGATAGAGAAGTGTGAGTTCCATGTATCCCAAGTTTCTTTCCTGGGCCAAATGATCTATACGGCCGGCATCCAAGTGGACCCCGTAAAGGTGAGGGTGGTCACCGACTGGCCCCATCCAGCCTCACTCAAACAAGTCCAGYGGTTCCTCGGGTTTGCCCATTTTTACAGACGTTTTATATGCAACTTTGGTGTGGTGGCAGCGCCTCTCATGGCCCTAACCTGCAAGTACCAGAACCATTTTTGCTGGACCCCTGAGGCTGACAGGGCATTCAGGGAGCTCAATGAACGTTTCACCTCTGGACCCATCCTCGTCGTCCTAATCCTACCCGTCCCTTCATGGTAGAGGTCGACGCCTTGGACACCGGAGCAGGGGCGGTCCTTTCACAGCGGAACAAGGGGGAAAAGAAACTGCACCCTTGTGCCTTTTCTCTCCAAACGGTTCTCGCCAGCGGAACGCAACTATGATGTAGGCAACCGGGAGCTCTTAGCAGTTAAGTGGGCCCTTGAGGGGTGGAGACACTTGTTGGTGGGGGCACCTCATCCTTTCGTGATCTGGACGGACCAAAATAACTTGGTCTCCATTCAAGCCAAGAGGTTGAACGCTCGCCAGGCTAGGTGGGCTCTGTTCTTTAACAGCTTCACACTATCCAAGAATCAGAAAGCAGATGCCCTGTCCCGCCAACCCAATTTTTGGGTTGAGGAGAGGGACTCCGAGCCCATCATCCCCAGCTCCCGCATTGTGGCCCCCATGATATGGAGTATTGAGACCACGGTCCGACAAGCCCAGATCCGAGAACCTGACCCCGGCGGGGGTCCCACTAACASAATWTATGTTCCGCGATCAGCCCGTTCCCGACTACTACAATGGGGACACTCCTATAAATTAACTGGGCATCCAGGGGTTAATCGGACAATGGAGTTCCTGAGGTGGAAAATTCTGGTGGCCCAACATTATTGAGGAKGTGAGATCCTTCRTTACGGCTTGCTCCACCTGTGCCCAAAGCAAGACCTCACGACAGCGACCGGCTGGGTTGCTCCAACCTCTGCCCATCTCCAGCTTCCCAGGTCTGASGGACTGTCCATCCTTCCATGCCTCCCATCTCAAACTGGTAAGGACCAGTCCCTTCTCTCCCCCCACACCTGCCCCTCCGCCCCCTCGACTTATTTAATGGTCGCCCGGCCTACACTCYCCGCGTCTGTTGGTGGCTCTCTGCAGTACCTGGTGGACTGRGAGGGCTACAGCCCCGAGGAGCGGGCGTGGGTGACTGCCCGAGACATCCTGGATCTGGGACTAGTTCGGGACTTCACCAACTACTTGGTGATTGCCCTGGCTCGCCGGCTGGAGCCGCTCCTAGAAGGAGGGGTACTGTCATAGTTACACCTGTCACCAGAGGGCGGCAGAGACCATCCAAGAGACATTAACGACACTCAGGTGTGTCCTATTTACTCATTATGATTTCCCTGTTAAGAGGTGTGTTTTCTGTTGTCCTTTGCAGAARCTTGAATTGTTTACCGTATGCRGTTGTTTCCTGAGTGAGTTTGAGACTTAGTGTTTGTTATTTTTCAAGTATACCATGGTCCTGCGGCTACCGTTTCTCAGTAAAGTGTTATGTTTATCCTTAACCACTGATTCCTCGTCTGGTCTCTTCTCTGCACCTGGGTCCAACTTCACCACGTCACAGAAAAGACTTCCACCCTGCTCCCATACAGCTAGTAAATACAAGTGTTTCCTGTGACTGACTCAAAACCAAATGTTTACCTGGCCCTCCACTCCACCCTGGACTTGAATAGCCTTTACGAACAGGTCCACCTATACAATGTAGCAGTGCCCACCTTCGCCAGGACCCTAAAAGACATAGCCCTCAACCGCAGCCCCAACACCTCACACAGGAGCAGCAGATCAACGGACACACTGCCCACCAGACCTGCACCTAGAGGACACATGCCGAGAGGACCTACATCCAGAACACAGCACCAGCCACATCCACCCCCCCACCCCAACCAATAAATATTCCCTTAAACCAACCATGCTCACACCCCATATAGTCTGTGGTGACCTACAGTGCCAGTCAAAAATTTGACACACTTACTCATTCAAGGTTTTTTCTTTATTTGACTATTTTCTACGYTGTAGAATAGTAGTGAAGACATCAAAACTATGAAATAACACATATGGAATCATGTAGTAACCAAAGAAAGTGTTAAACAAATCAAAATATATATTAGATTTAAGATTCTTCAAAGTAGCCACCCTTTGCCTTGATGACAGATTTGCACACTCTTGGCATTCTCTCAACCAGCTTAACCTGGAATGCTTTTCCAACAGTCTTGAAGGAGTTCCCACTGTCGTAACGTTGTGTTGATTAATGTGATGACCGCTGCTCATCGAATGATTAACGGTTTATAATTACRTGATKAAATTAATCAAGTAATTATTAACTCAATAACCTGGGGCACCATGGGAAAGTTTTGGCTTTATTGATTTTCAATTTCCCAAATTAACTCAAAGAATATYRATTTTACAACAGTCGCTAATTAATTAATTTCCTCTACAGTCTCATTCTGAACGKCGCATAATCCGGGAATCTGCGCAAACCCGAGTCTCACTAAATAAGTCCGTACCACACCAATTGAGTTGATTATTTATTTACTAACAAGCTAAAATGATAGACATACACAAACACACAGTCTAAGCTATTGATTAGAACTTAGTACAATGAAACAGGTCCCTAGCGGGCCAACACAATATAACACGTGTTACACAAAATGGGGATTTCAAAAGAGAGAGAAAGAGAGGGAGTGCATGAGAGAAAAGCACACTTGGATACATTTTTCAACTATGCTTATTTTTACCCTAACCTTGCCCYGAACTACCGCTCTTATGGCTCAGAAGATAATGATRTAATTATGTGTTGAAGGTCTCCGATGGGGTGTCTCTYCGTGGACCGGGTTCCGACTTCTCTGATGACGGTATGTCTTTGGTTACCGGATGTAACTCTCTGTTTGTCCTCACGATGTCAGTGTCCTTTCTCTTAGTGRTCTATTTCCTCGCCCTTGTTCTGAAAAGGGGTCTTCGGAGGAGGGCTAATCAGCCGTGTGGATGGTTCCAGCGTGGGAATGAAAACAGTGAAGACATGATTCCTTGGAGAGTGGTAACCGGGTGGTCCTGCTTGACTTCACCCTCTTAGACTACTCATCAAGTAGCATAGATTGTAAAAAGGTTCCTTTGTCTTCTTCAACCCCGTGTTGCGTTTTGGGTTTACAACTAATTCGGGCCTTGGTGGCAGCTCGTGGTCACTTAGTCTGATATGGTAATGYTTAACTCACATGTTTTATAYCCTCGGGTCAGAAATGGGCGTTTCCGCCTTTAGGGCAAGTTCTCTCGGTGTAACTAGTTACGAGGCAAGGGCTGGATTTGACTCAGATCCAATTTAGACAACTAACTTCACATTTCATCTTTACAAAAATATTMTMTTTKTTCTGGACATTTTCCACACAAGTACATAGTGTGAAAACTCTTCAAGTTACAACGTTTTCGTTATAATGTCGTCATTTAACTTTWAATAACATAACAAAAACGACATTCATTTTCATATTCCATCTATTGTCACTACTACCATTTTGGCTGACTTAACATATCGTCCCAAAGTCCATTTATTGCATGTTACTGTTCAGAGGTAGATTCTCCATAGGCCCATCACACATTCCATCCCTCCATACTGAGAGGACAAAAGAGATTTTGTCTGCTGCCTTAAGATTTACAATGGGAGGGWGGTGTCATAAARCCGCSACCTCCATACCTCTYGATCTCTCCCCCGYTGRTTGGTGTGAGAGATATCTCTGTCGGATTATGGTCCACGGTAGCCATTCATGACACCACATATGCTGAGCACTTGTTGGCTGCTTTCCTTCACTCAGCGGTCAAACTCATCCCAAACCATTTCAATTGGGTTGAGGTTGGAGGATTGTGAAGGCCAGGTCATCTGATGCAGCACTCCATCACTCTCCTTCTTGGTCAAATAGCCCTCACACAGCCAGGAGGTGTGTTGTGTCATTGTCCTGTTGGGTCAATGAGTCTCACTAAGTGCAAACCAGATGGGATGGCATATCACTGCAGAACGCTGTGGTAGCCATGCTGGTTAAGTGTGCCTTGAATTCGAAATAAATCCCTGACAGTGTCAGCAAAAAAGCACCCCCACAATATCACACCTCCTCCTCCATGCTTCACGGTGGGAACCACACATGTGGAGATAATCCGTTCACCTGCTCTGCATCTCACAAAGACACAGCGGTTGGAACCGAAAATCTTAAATCTGGACTCATTTCCACATGCCTAATGTCTATTGCTTGTGTTTCTTGGCCCAAGCAAGTCTCTTCTTCTTATCGGTGTCCTTTAGAAGTGGTCTCTTTGCAGCAATTAGGCCATGAAGGCCTGATTCACAGTCTCCTCTGAACAGTTGATGTTGAGATGTGTCTGTTACTTGAACTCCGTGAAGCATTTATTTCAGCTGCAATTTCTGTGGCTGGTAACTCTAATGAACTTATCCTCTGCAGCAGAGGTAACTCTGGGTCTTCCTTTTCTGTGGCGGTCCTCGTGAGAGCCAGTATCATCACAGTGCKTGATGGTTTTTGCAACTGCACTTGAAGAAACTTTCAAAGTTCTTCAAATGTCCCGGATTGACTGACCTTYATGTCTTAAAGTAATGATGGATTGTCRTTTCTCTTTRCTTGTTTGAGCTGTTCTTGTCATAATATGGACTTKGTCTTTTACCAAATAGGGCCATCTTCTGTATACCACAACCATTCCTTTTCACAACACAACACAACTGATTGGCTCAAACGCATTAAGAAGGAATGAAATTCCACAAATTAATTCCACACAATACTCCATAATGACAGAGTGAAAACTGTAAAAAATAAAAAATAAAAAACACCAAGTTTACATACAGTTGAAGTTGGAAGTTTACATACATCTTAGCCAAATACATTTAAACTCAGTTTTTCACAAATCCTGACATTTAATCCTAGTAAAGATTCCCTGTCTTAGGTCAGTTAGGATCACCACTTTATTTTAAGAATGTGTAATGTCAAAATAACAGTAGAGAGAATGATTTATTTCAGCTTTTATTTCTTTCATCACATTCCCAGTGGGTGAGAAGTTTACATACACTCAATTAGTATTTGGTAGCACTGCCTTTAMATTGTTTAACTTGGGTCAAACGTTTTGGGTAGYCTTCCACAAGCTTCCCACAATAAGTTGGGTGCATTTTGGCCCATTCYTCCTGGCAGAGCTGGTGTAACTGAGTCAGGTTTGTAGGCCTCCTTGCTCGCACACACTTTTTCAGTTCTGCCCACAAATGTTCAATGGGATTGAGGTCAGGGCTTTGTGATGGCCACTCCAATATTTTGACTTTGTTGTCCTTAAGCTATTTTGCCACAACTTTGGAAGTATGCTTGGGGTCATTGTCCATTTGGAAGACCCATTTGCGACCAGCATTAACTTCCTGACTGATGTCTTCAGATGTTGCTTCAATATATCCACACCATTTTCTTACCTCATGATGCCATCCATTTTGTGAAGTGCAGCAGGCCCTCCTGCAGCAAAGCACCCGCACAACATGATTATGCCACCCTCGTCCATCATGGTTGGGATGGTGTTCTTCGTCTTGCAAGCMTCCCCCTTTTTCCTCCAAACATAACGATGGTCATTATTGCCAAACAGTTCTATTTTTGTTTCATCAGACCAGAGGACAATTCTCAATACTGTACGTATTCAGACCCTTTGCTATAAGACTYGAAATTGAGCTCAGGTGCATCCTGTTTCTATTGATCATCCATGAGATGTTTCTACAAATTAATTGGAGTCCACCTGTGGTAAATTCAATTAATCTGACATGATTTAGAAAGGCACACACCGTCTATATAAGGTCCCACAGTTGACCATACATGTCAGAGCAAAAAGGAATTGTCCGTAGAGCTCCGAGACAGGATTGTGTTGAAGCACAGATCTGGGGAAGAGTACCAAAAAATGTCAAAAAAAGCTCCACAAGAACATAGTGGCCTCCATCATTCTGAAATAGAAGACGTTTAGAACCACAAACACTCTGGCTGGGCGGCCAGCTCTAGGAAAACTGACCAAGAACACGATGGTCACTCTGGCAGAGCTCCAGATTTCCTCTGTGGAGATGGGAGAACCTTCCAGAATGACAACTATCTCTGCAGCACTCGACCAATCAGGCCTTTATGGTAGTGGCCAGATGGAAGCCACTCCTCAGTAAAAGGAACATGACAGCCCGCTTGCAGTTTGCCAAAGGGCACCTAWAGGACTCTCAGACCATGACAAACAAGATTCTCTGGTCTCATGAAACCAAGATTGAACTCTTTGGCCTGAATGCCGAACATCACGTCCGGAGGAAACCTGGTGCCATCCCTACGGTGAATTATGGTGGTGGCAGCATCATGCTGTGGGGATGTTTTTCAGCGACAGGGACTGGGAAACTAGTCAGGATCGAGGGAAAGATGAATGGAGCAAAGTACAGAGAGATCCTTGATGAAACCTGCWCCAGAGCGCTCAGGACCTCAGACTGGGGCAAAGGTTCACCTTCCAACTGGACCATGACCCTAAGCACACATACAAGACTACACAGGAGTGGCTTCGGGACAAGTCTCTGAATGTCCTTGAGTGGCCCAGTGAGAGGCCAGAATTTAACCCGATCAAATGTCTCTGGAGAGACCTGAAAATAGTTGTTTAACGACGCTCCCCATCCAACCTGAAAGAGCTYGAGAGGATCTGCAGAGAAGAATGGGAGAAACTCCCCAATTACAGGTGTGCCAAGCATGTAACGTCATACCCAAGAAGACTCGAGGCTGTAATCGCTGCCAAAGGTGATTCAACAAAGTACTGAGTTAGGATCTAAATACTTATGTAAATGTGATATTGCTGTTTTTATTTTTAATACATTTGCAAAAATGTCCCCAAAAATGTTTTTGCTTTGTCATTATGGGGTATTGTGTGTGGATTGATGACGGGGAGAAAAAAAATGGAATACATTTTAGAATAAGGCTGTTACATAACAAAGTGGAAAAAGTAAAGGGTTCTGAATACTTTCCGAATGCACTGTACAATTTTTTATTATGCCTAAAATGGCAATTCATATTATTTTTCCCAAAATAATTATTGCTAACTTACATCTCAAAGCCATGCATGCAAGAAACCTTGACCTGATGCACACATATTTATCTGTCCTCAGTTTGATTGAAGGAAAGAGAGAACGAACAACACATGATGAAGATGAGTTAGCTACTAGTTTAAAGCAACGAAAGATCTAATTGTTACAAAGAATGAATGTATGGGCTACATTTATGAGAATAATACATGCATTTACTTACCATATCAATCTTAAAGACAATGCACTTATTTATCACTCACAAAAGTGTTACGAGGGTATTGATGCATCCCCCTCCCAATACAGCCTCTTCCAACACCACAGGTAGGGGAAAGGTATCTATCTGCAAAAGTGACGTTTTGCTTTGATGTCAAGTCAGCTCATATTATTGCTATCTTAGCTGTTGTGCTAGCTAACATGCTACTGAACAGTGACACTAGCTTATTGACATACATATTGGTATTAAAATAGAGCAACGTATTCACCCAAAAATGTGTTTATTCAAATCATTAGCTAGCTAGTTAACTATCACATGAATAGTGCAAAAATATGATAGCTAATGTTAGCTAGCTATCTAGGCGCTAGCCAGTCAGTGGCACTGACAGAATGAAACTGTTATCAACTAAATGTGTTTCACTCTATCCCATAAAACATGACATAGCTAACATTTGACTGTCTCTTATACACATCTAGATGTGTATAAGAGACAGGTCCCTGATTGAGAATCATACTTAGGCAGCCTGGGTTTCACGTGTGTTTTGTGGGTGTTTGTTTTCCGTGTCAGTAGTTGTGCCACACGGGACTGTTTGTCGGTTAGATTCTCTTTTGTTATTTTGTTTCGTGTAGTGTTCAGTTTATTTGATAATAAAACATGGACACTTTCCACTCTGCGTCTTGGTCCGATCCCTACACCTCTTCAGACGAAGAGGAGGAAATCAGCCGTAACATAGCTTGGTTTCCATTTTCTAACAAATCTTTCTAATCCACCTGATTGGTCATCAACGGTTACTGGTCTTGGAACTCGTGTTCACCAGAAACGTTTTCTGGTAAATTGTTCGACACTAGTGTCAATAAATATTATTGCCACAGGTTTTCCACAGATTCAAATACAATTTGATAGAATTATATGAAAAAAACCTCTGGGAAACTTTTTGACACTAGTGGCAATGAATATGATTGTTGCCATAGGTTTGCCGCAGATTCACCACTAGTGGTAAACATTTGCAAACCTCTGGCAACATTTTGTGGCACATTATTTGGTTCGCACCAAATTTGCCACAAACTTATGGGAAGTTTGCCACAACAAATTCATTTTTTAAAGGGTTTTTAACTGGGTTAGAAAATAGTACCTTTGGGAGAATGATGATTCGCTAAGTATGTCAAAACCATAATTWATTTATTTTCCCTGAGTCTATGAATCAAATAAAACTTTATTTAAAGTGCATTTAAAATTGCAAGAAGCACCACACCCTAATAGGGTMATTTTTCCYCATATCACAATGAACTTTTACYAGTTAAATATRGACACCAATATATTTWWAAAAAAKKKKWWKRRRAMYTTWTKGRAAWWWTWGCATTAAAATATGCAAATGAGGCGATATCTCATAAAATATGCRCATATTTACATTWACGACAAATAAATGTTTCTGGACACTGGATGRAGTCAGTCTAAATTTTGGGGYTTCATTTTGTTAAGACACTCCATGACCGGTCTTGTATTGAGCAGATTGTGGATATATGCTTTTTTCATATATACTTTCTATCATCTTCTTTTGTCTTTTCTTATCCAACACCTGCAAAAAAGATAGCTTAGATGTGCGAGTGCCTTTTGAATGTATCTTTCTATCTGTAAAATACTAAAGACATAAGCATTTTTGGTGCATATTTCCAAAGAAAATGTTATCTAGAATAAAAAACTTGACAACATATCAACAATTCCCTCTATACAAGTCTGGAGAGAACGTGGTGAATGCAGATGCTTAAGAAGTTGAGAAAAATGAGTTGGCGTGTGGGAAGAGTCTGACTTTCGGGAAATGGCAGATAAAGAAAGTACAATGAATTTAGCCACCAATCGCCGAAGGCCTATTTAGACACAATATCTTCAAAGTAAGTTACTACATATAATCAAGTTTGTAATATTCAAAATAAAATGGGCTTTTAAATTATGTATGATATGTAGTGAGCTTATAAATTATGGATTTACAGTGCCTTCAGAAAGTATTCATATCTCTTGACTTATTCCACAATTTGTTGTGTTACAGTCTGAATTCAAAATGGATTAAATAAATCTACACCCATCTACACACAATCCCCCAATAATGACAAAGTGAAAACATGTTTTTAGAAATATCAAATTTTTCAATACTTTGTAGAAGCACCTTTTAGCAGCGATTACAGCTGTGAATCTTTCTCGAGAAGTCTCGAAGAGCTTTCCACACCTGGATTGTGCAGCATTTGCCCGTTATCATTTTCCAAAATCTTCAAGCTTTATCAAATTGGTTGTTGATCATTGCTAGACAAACATTTTCAGAGCTTTTTGTTTCTCAAAGAGTGGCCAGCCATGTGGCCTTTCATGTTCATGGTAAAATCCTGATTTGATTATAGAAATCTTGTACATGTATATTTCTAGAGAAAAAGTTATAAATGTGTTATGATGAAGTCAAATAAAGTGTTACYCAAAAGTATTTTAAGTTCARCTAGACATATTATCAATGAACCACTAGATATTGTTCRTGTTAGCATAATTGGTCTCRGCWATATGGCAAGTGGTGCAGGTGTGTGAACAAGAAATCAGACGGTTCATTTTTTTGTCACACATAAAAAGACACACATTAAATAGGTTTGTGAATCATTTTATTCAATGGCTTTTCTTGCTAACGGTACATCAAGCAATATTTAGTACCAGGAGTCCATGATACGCCTCATGCTCATGAACCTCATACCTCTCATGCCTCCGATTCCCATGCCGCTGCTGAAGTTCTTGCACTCTCCAGGCCTCATGTACMTCATCCTGCCTCTGAAGTGGTTCTGCTCGTACATCAGCCAGTGGCCGTCCATCACGTTGCAGGACTGGCAGTCGGACATGCGGTAGCGGTCCATGATGGAGTCACAGTCGTCCATCATCTCGTGCATCTGACCTCCAAAGTTCTCTCTCTCGTAGATTCTCATCCTGTAGTTTCCTCTGTGCTGTTAGGATAAGAGTACAGGTTTCACTGATCAGATCAATTATATATACAATTGTTTAATATGAGAGTATAACCATTAAAATATGTTTTACTTTCAAGTGAAAAGATATGACTATTTTAAGCTGAAATATTTTCWAACTACCATGGGGATCATGTGACAGGACTTGATRCAATCACTCATTCCAAAGTTGCGCATGTAGTCGGGGTAGTCGCCCCTCCTTATGAAGTACTGGTTTCCCATGTAGTTGTTGCGGTCGTAGACCATGAAGCAGCCATTCTCAACCCTGCAGGATTGGCACCTGCTCAGGTAGGAGGTCATGTCAGTGCAGTCGCTGCTGCACTCATAGGAACGACCCTGGAAGTTCTTGTCCKCGTAGAAGACGATCTAAAAATACAAATTGAATCATTTCAATGAATTAAACAATTGCATGAAACAAACTTTTTAGAGAAATGTGGGATGCTACTCAGTCACACCGGTATCCAGGTTATTGGGATAAGTAAAACTATGATGTTGTAGTTTGGGGTACTAGAGCCCTTTTGTATAAAGATCTATGACAATTAAATGTATACAACTGTAAGAGACCTTTCTAGTGCTTACCTTGCCCATGTTCATTCTGGTGTTGGACATGTTTGCTCACTGTGCTGCTGGTTGCTGCTCCTGAACTGACTTCCTACCTGGTTTAACCCTTTCTTTTATACCTGACCGAACGTAAAGAATCCCTAGCTCCATTGTTCAAACCCCTGACCCAGCAACATGCTATAGAGGCCTACTGAGTCCACAGAGGTCACGTTCACATTTAGAAAGGCCGTTCCTCAAACAAAGTAACATAAAGCCTTTTGAGAGTTTACAACAGATAGTAACGGCTTTGACATTGAAACTTCTCCATACATCACCCAATACTTTCATACGTTTTGTAAGCTTATTTGAAATATGCCTTTCTTATTAAATATTGGTTAATATATGCCTCGATTTTATATTGTAAGCTCATTTGATTTAAGACAAAATAGCAGAAATCACATGCTCCCTTAAGAGTGGAAGTCTGTGGTTAACCTGTGAGGTTAAACTATGTAATACTTATCTTTAGCACTGACATTCCTAACCGGTGAATAATCAAAAGTGAGTTGTTACTTAACTAACCTTTGTGGTTAATAACCATGATACTGGAGTCATCTTTACAATGTTTAAGAAATGTCAACAACAATCCATTCATTTCTTAATTCCTCTTGAGGTAAAAAAAAATATGTTTGATAACACTTATTTTAAAGAACCCTATATAAAGGGTTTATAAAGGGTCTGTAGGGGTTAATAAGAGTAGTTTATTATAGAGTAGTTATTGCAAGTAAAGTATTTTACAACTGCAAAATAAAAAGATTGGTCAGTTACCCCCGCCCCCTATAACTGTTTTAGGGGTATCTTATTGTAAAGTGTGACCAATAATGTATATTAGTATCTATGTACAAACTGTGGTAGCAGTGGTACTTTGTTTGGGTACCCTAGTACTTACTTTATTTAACTGAACTTCCTGGTACCATGGTACCCTGTAATTCTGAATCTCAAAGATGTTGTGTGTAAATACCACTTTACCAAGTCATTTCRAAGTAAATATCTGGTTATTTCTGTGCCGTAAAATAAAGTGCCCAAATTATTAACATGATTAATATTTCAAAGCCTATAGATACACATAAGTAATTACAAATTCAAGAATTTATAATGCTTCTCTGCATGATACCTCGCACAGATAGACACCAATAGAGCTCTCTGTTTCACYGTGGACAGGGATCCTGGACCCAGATTAAATCTAATCCTGAACTACTGTATAAAGCATGTTGCTATGATAGCTAACATTAGATAGCTATCTGATTGCAAATATTACCAGACTAGCTATAGAAACTTWGTCTGCCTTGTTATCAAGCACATTGAACATGGGAATATGTAGCTACAAGGTGCGTATTTTGGTCAGTTTTAACATTCCAATTTACTTCATAGTTCTTCATAGTTAGATCGAGATAATGTATTCAGCATGTGACCATGTGGTTGAATAAGGTCCCTTCCAAAAACAATATGTACTTCAAAATGCAAGATTACAATATCAATAAGTACATACAGAGAAAGATCTGAAAACCCAGGCAGTGTGTCATGGGTAATTCTGTGKAACTGCTGTTGAGTATAATGCCAATTTCTGAGTTATCATGAAGAACAACCACATAGCTATGACTCTGCTGCCCCCTACCTTTCACAGATGCACACAGCAGTTTACAAAACACTCGTCGAGTCCACAGATACTACCTACTGGCCAGGCCTATGAGTAAAGGCAAGGTGGTTCCAGTGGAGAATGACTGCCCTCTGTCACGCAGGCCTTGTTTGCAGAAAACAGGATCCCCCGTTAGTGAATGGAAAAATGACAATCTTCGTGTACATTTTTGTTTATTTATATTATACCAGATTTATGTTTAGTTGCTAATGGAAGCCTGCAGTACCCCAGTCGGGTATATATACTATAAACACACCATATATGATGGTGTGTATAGACAGTATACAAAACAATCCAGAATAAAAAACAATACGCACATAATCCAAAAAGTAAAAAAAAAAAAATAGAAATTAAGAAATATCAGAACGAGCAATGTCAGAGTCCGAGATACAGTATATACAAATAAAGTGTGTAAAACAGTATGTAAACATTATTAAAGTGACCAGTGTTCAATGACTGTGTACACAGGGCAAAGAGGTTTCTAAGGTGCAGGGTAGAGTACYTGGTGGTAGCYGGCTAGTAAMRGTGACTAAGGTTCAGGGCAGGGTACTGGGCGGAGGCTGGACAGTGGTGACTGTTTAACAGTCTGATGGCCTGGAGATAGAAGCTTTTAAATCAGTCTCTCGGCCCTAGTGTTGATGCACCTGTACTGTCTCCTCCTTCTAGAAGGTAGGAGGGTGAACAGGCCGTGGCTCAGGTGGCTGAGGTCCTTGATGGTCTTCTTGGCCTTCATGTGACCCCAGGTGCTGTAGATATCCTGGAGGGTAGGGAGTGTTCCACCCTCTAGAGCAGGGGTGTCAAACTCATTTCGCATCGTGGGCCACATACGGCCTAGGGAGATGTCAAGTGGGCCGGACCATTAAAATTATACCATACTCTGCTATAAATAACCAAAATATCATGTCTTTCCTTTGTTTTGGTGTAAAGAAGCACAGTGCGAACAACCACCTCCATGACGTGGTCCATTTTCAGCGACTTGCAACACAATGCCTCCTGGTGCAAAATACAGTGAAATGTCCAGAAACGATCTCCTCCATTAAGGGCTTGTACTTTGTCTTTGAACTTTGTCGCGACACCTGCTTTCTTTCCGNATAGAAGCTTTTAAATCAGTCTCTCGGCCCTAGTGTTGATGCACCTGTACTGTCTCCTCCTTCTAGAAGGTAGGAGGGTGAACAGGCCGTGGCTCGGGTGGCTAAAATCCTTGATGGTCTTCTTGGCCTTCATGTGATCCCAGGTGCTGTAGATATCCTGGAGGGTAGGGAGTGTTCCACCCTCTAGAGAGTCCGGTGGTTTTTTCCAAACCAGGTGGTGATTACAGCCCAACAGGATGCTCTCAATGGTGCATCTGTCGAAGTTTGTGAGGGTCAAGACACATTTCTTCAGCCTCCTGAGGTTGAAGAGGCGCAGTTTCATCTTCTTCGCCACACTGTCTGTGTGAAGGGACCGTTTCAGGTCGTCAGTAATGTACAAGCCGAGGAACTAGAAGCTTTTGACCCTCCCCACTACGGCAGATAGTTCACTCAGGCCGTTTACCATTGAGAAAAAAAAGGTAAGTTCCGGTCTACTTAGACACCAATGCAATAGCAGCTGAGTCTGGTTTACTTAGTGCAATAACTTTGATTGAACCAGAGCAAAAACTTGGGGGAAAAACAGAGAGTGGGGTGTCTTGGTCTCGGCTTGAGATGCTCAATGAGAGGGGGCAGCACTGAGCTAGCCCGCAATGTCACTTTCTGGAGCAACTCAAACTGCTCATRTTATGTATCCATGAGATGCCATCTTAACCAACTTTTTTTGCTTCAACCAAACATCTGTGCACAAAAATAACCCCATGAACCCCTTTTTTTGTGGAGTGTCCCAAAAAATATTTCTCATTTGCTATGTGAGGCTTATTTGATCAAATAGAAGTTTCATAATGGTTAGGTTGTTACTGATGCACTGATATAAGTGGAGGCMTGTGGCATTTCGACAAACTTTGAGAAAAAACTATGTTAAATTGAAGCTGTGCCTGTTGTTCACACATGTATCTGCTCTCTCAGTGGCTACAATGGTCCCAGCCGATCTCGCCTCCTCCCGAATGCCTTCCGTCTTCGAGGACGTCTATTTTCATTGTTAGAGTTGTCACTCAACTATCTTGTCAATATCAAATAAAATCTTTGCTTCAAATTCCCTATTGAGTCTTTACATAGGAATGAATGGTGTCATGTGATCGATGGCTTTGTCCATTCATACACAGTCATTGGGTGGTTCTCTCTTGCATTCAAGTAGATTACATAATTGCAATAACAAAGGTACATCTATGTTATTTTGAGAGTACTACAAACGGCATCGATTTCAAAATAATACAAAGGTACACAAGACTGATTCTAAAACATTTAGGTCACTAAAACGGCTTTGCAAACCCCTGTGCATATTCATGCGCGTACACACCTGAATCAGTCAAACGATGGTTGTTCTCAGTCTCTCACTACAGATGGTATCAGACAAGTGTGTGTGTTGGAACGTTCCAGTTTCAATGCAACATTCAAGTTTCTCATGTCACATGCACAAGCACAGTGAAATGCCTTTCTTGCAAACTCAAAACTGAACAAGGCAATAATCAATAACAAAGTATTACTGGAGTGATGGAAGTAGATATGTATAGGGGTAAGGTGACTAGGCAACAGTGTATAAGATGAACAGAGTAGCAGCAGCTTACATGTGAGTGGGTGTGTAGAGTCAGTATAAATGTATGTGCATATTATGTGTGAGTGAGCAGATGGAGTGAGTGTTTCAGTGTGTGTGTGTGTGTGTGTGTGTGTGTGTGTAGGGCCCTGTGAGTGTGCATAGAGACAGTGCAAATACTGAACTAAAAGGTCAATAAAGATACAAAGTTAACACATTTTTTAAATGGAAACCCTCACACGGAACTATGTAGGCCGCCCAGAAATGTAGCTGAGCCCGTTCTCATTCCAAAGGTGCAAAGGTTCAGTCAAACAGAAATGTAATTATGATAATGACGTAGCCATGCAGCTCATATGCACTTATTGTACAAAACATCATGAACACCTGATCTTTCCATGACGTAGCTTTCATTTGGATTCACCTGGTCAGTCTATGTCACTTGTTAAATCCACTTCAATCAGTGTAAGTAAGCATTTCACAGTAAGGTCCACACCTGTTGTAATCGGCGCTTGTGACAAATCATTTGTAGACGAAAGGGAGGAGACAGGTTAAAGAAGGATTTTTGCCTTGAGACAATTGCGACATGGATTTAGGGGGGGCGGGTGGTGCAACTCAATATTAGGAAGGTGTTCGTAATGTTTTATTCACTCAGTATAGCTCTAATATTTCCCACACTAGATTCATACAAACCACACATATTGTTCTGCATACAAGGGATCAAGTTGAAGAACATTCCTGGATTGCCAACAGTAGATTTAAAATATTTGGTGTAACTGATCAAGCACATTTGGAAAATATCAATGTCCACACACAAGAACCCGGAAATATGTTTGCTGAATATACCATGAATCTAAACATGTGGAAGGGTTTTGATGAAAATGGAGGAGCCATAGCTCCATTGGATGTAAAGTGGCATATTCTSTATGCACTTCAGAGATCCGTTGTGTCCATGTTCCACAATGAAATATCAGTCCCCCTTGCTGTTCATACATCCTCTTGAGTCTTGAGCATTGCAATCAGTGTTTTTATGACTTCCTTACAGGTCCCATCTCCAAGCAGTTCTTGTAAGGAATACGGATAGGACACTGACTAAACCCTACATTACAGTAAAGTACATTACAGTAAAGAGTATTTCCTTTAGTGCTGGGCGATATGGCGAAATTATCATATCATTACATTTGTATTATTTTTTACAGTATTGCGGTATTTCTGAATAATAAAAGTTCTAAATATGTTTTATGAGTAGTGCATGAYYGATGACAAATGGATAAATTCTAAATGGTTTTAATCGGGTTTTTCCATTTGTCCTCCAAACTACAACAACATTGTAGTAGTCCAATTTGTAGAACTGTTCATTTATTTAGCACTGTTTTACAAACCTTTATAGGCGGTATTGTAAAAATCCATAGCGGTATGTGGATCCATACCGGTATACCTTAACAGACGATATGTCGCCCAGCCCCAATTTCTTCTTTAGGATCGGACCCTTTTTAAAAATGTTAGCCTAAAATGATTTACYCAAATCGAACTGCCTGTAGCTCAGGACCTGAAGCAAGGACATGCATTTTCTTGATACCATTTCAAAAGGAAACACTTTCAAGTTTGTGGAAATGTGAAATTAATCTTGTCTCATTACGCACACCTGGTTCCCATTCCCCTTGATTAGTACGTGTATATATGTGCCCTCTGTTCCCCATTGTCCTTGTCCCATGTCCGTTGGTCTTGTGAGTACCTGTACTCTGTTGTATCGGTTTTCGTGCTACGTGTTATTGTGCACTTGTTATTACKGGTCTCATCCTGTATATTATTTAGAGGTTTACACCTCGCTCTTTTGTTTGGGTTACATCCCTGTGTTGTGTATATATATATATATATATACACACACACACATGTTTGTTTTGGGCTTAAACGATACAGCTATTACCTATATCTTTGAACGTAGGTCCAATACACGATAATTTTACATGACGGAAGTGGACCCGATTTTGGGGTTGGATAGTCCTTGCTAAGAATTACAATGCCAAACTCTTGGGGCAGTGCTTTATTTCATATCAGAACTATAGTGTGTAGGCTATAGGCTACTACTGTATGATGCTGTCCCCCAAATAATAGATATAGGGCTGGAAGTGCATGTTCTGCCCACATTAAATACTGTGGATACAGATATGAGGACGACTGCATACTCAGGAGAAACTCCAAGATGGTAATTTGTTAATGGTTSTTAAGGATCACGTAGCAGCTGTAAAGGAACTGCATGATTAATTATGCACCTACAAAATGTTGGCTGGCCTGTCCATGTGTAAAGTGGAGCAGTGAGACTGTGTACTCAGTGGGAAAGTGCTTGGTTGTTTTCAATCAGTACGTCGACTAAGTCAACCCGCTACTCGAACGAACCAATGTCGGAGGGATACACACACACACACACACACTTGTCAATTAACACAGTGCATTCATCTTAAGATAGCTCGGTAGGACAACCACATCACAGGCATAGAAAATGCATTTTCTCTAAACGTGCAGTAGCAGTCAAATGCTTGGACACCTAGTCCTTCAAGGGCTTTCCTTATTTTCTACAAGGTGAAATAGACAAACTATGCAGTAACACATGGAATCATGTAAGCAAAAAAAGTGTTAAACAAATCAAAATATATTTGAGATTCTTCAAAGTAGCCACCCTTTGCCTTGATGACAGCTTGACACGCTTGGCATTCTCTGAACCAGCATCATGAGATAGTCACCTGGAAGGCATTTCAATTAACAGGTGTGCTTTGTTAAGTTAATGTGGTAATGCGTTTGAGCCARTCAGTTGTGATAGTATATAGGAGTCCATACTATGGCAAGAACAGCTCAAGTAAACAACGAACCAGTCTATCCTTACTTTAAGACAGGAAGGTTGGTAAATAGAGACAATTATGAATTAAGTTTCTTCAAGTGCAGTCACAAAAACCATCAAGCGCTACAATGATACTGGCTCTCATGAGGACCGCCACAGGAGAGTTACCTCTGCTGCAAAGGATAMGTTGAGAGTTAACTGTTCAGAGGAGACAGAGATGAGGGCCTGACTCAGAATTGCTGCAAAAGAAACCACGAAAGGACACCAACAAGAAGAGTCTTGCTTGGGCCAAGAAACAGGCAATGAACATTAGACCGGTGGAAATCTGTCCTTTTGGTCTGATGAGTTCAAATGAGAGATTTTTGGTTGCAACCACCGTGTCTTTGAGAGACGCAGACTAGGTGAACGGATGATCTCAGCATGTGTGGTTCCCACCATGAAGCAGGTGTGATGGTGCTTTGCTGGTGATACTGTCGGGGATTTATTTAGAATTCAAAGCACACTTAACCAGCATGTCTCCCACAGCATTCTGCAGCGATACTCCATCCCATCTGTTTGCGGGGGAGGCAAGAGACCTGAGTTGGCAGAACAGAGTGCTCAGGTTTTTAACCTTTTTAACTAGGCAAGTTAAGAACAAATTCTTATTTTACAATGACGGCCTCCCCCGGCCAAAGCCTCCCCTAACCCAGGCAATGCTAGGCCTATTGTGTGCCACCCTATGGGACTCCCGATCACAGCTGATTATGATACAGCCCGGGATCGAACCAGGGTCTGCAGTGTCGCGTCTAGCACTGAGATGCAGTGCCTTAGACATCCGCACCACTCTGGAGTTGGTGTAGGGTTTGATCATAGCCTGAAGGTAGGGAAGGGCAGTTATTCGTGCCGTTCTGTAGGTAAGCACCAATGTCTTGTAGTGGATGCGAGCTTCAATGGAAGCCAGTGGAGTGTGAGGAGGAGTGGGGTGACATGAAAGAACTTGGGAAGGTTGAAAACCAGGCGGGCTGCAGCGTTCTAGATAAGTTGCAGGGGTTTGATGGCACAAGCGGGGAGCCCAGCCAACACCGAGTTACAGGAGAGGACAAGTGCCAGGATTAGGACCTTTGCCGCTTCCTGTGTGAGGTAGGGTCGTACTCTACGGATGTTTTAGAGCAAGAACCTGCAGGAGCGGGAGGGCGACACTGGAGTTGTCAACCGTGATGGAGAGGTCTTTGTGCGGGCAGGCCTTCCCCAGAAGGAAGAGATGTTCCATCTTGTCGAGGTTGAACTTGATGTGGTGGGCCGACATCCAAGTTGAGATATCTGCCAGGCACGCTGAGATACATTTCACCACCTGGGTGTCAGAAGGRGGGAAGGAGAAAAGTAATTGCGTGTCATCCTCATAGAAATGATAGGAGAGGCCATGTGAGGATATGGTGKAGCCGAGTGASTTGGTGTATAGAGAAAATAGGAGAGGGCCTAGAACTGAGCCCTGGGGGACAACAGTAGTGAGTGCATGTGGTGCAGACACAGATGCTCTCAACGTCACCTGGTAGGAGCRGCCTAACAGGTAGGATGCAATCCAAGAGTGTGCAGAGCCTGAGACGCCCAACCCTGAGAAGGTGGAGAGGAGGATCTGATGGTTCATGGTGTCGAAGGTAGCGAACAGATCTCTGAGGATGAGAACAAAGAAGAGAGAGTCAGCTTTGGCAGTGCGGGGAGCCTCCATGACACAGAAGAGCAGTCTCGGTTGAGTGACCCGTCTTGAAGCCTGACTGTTTGGGTCAAGACGATCGTTCTGAGAGGGATAACAAGGAAGTTGATCAGAGACAGCATGCTCAAATGCTTTGGAAAGAAAAGGGAACAGGTCTATAGTTTGATAGGCTGAGTGAATGAGTAGCGGACATTGTCAGTCTTTTTTTCAAAGTGAAGATGGAAAAGAGTTTCCTCGCGTTAGAGGCAGAACCTTGAAATTTAGAGTGGTAGAAAGTGGCTTCAGCAGCGAATACAGAGGAAGAGAAGGTAGAGAGGGAGTGAAAGGATGATAGGTCCTCCGGAAGTTTAGTTTTCCTCCATTTTTGCTCATCTGCCCGCAGCCCTGTTCTGGAAGCTCGCAATGAGTCACTCAGCCAGAGCAGRTGCGGAGGGCCGAGCCAGCGGAAAGGGGACAGTGCGAGTCATAGGAGGAGAGTAGGGTCAACGAGGCAGAATCAGGAAACAGGAGGGAGAAGGATTTAGCAGAAGAGAGAGATGATAGGATAGAGGAGAGTGAGAGAAGATTGTGACRGGTCATGACCATCTGGGTAGGGGCTGAGTGGTTAGGGTTTGAGGAAAGGGAAACAAAGTAGCGATCAGAGACCTGAAGGGTTGTTGCAGTGAAATTAGCAGGCGAGCAGGCTATAGTAAAGATGAGATCAAGCGTATTGCCTGCCTTGTGAGTTGTAGGGGATTGGGAAAGAGTGAGGTCAAGAGGCAAGGAGGGGAACGAGTTGGAAAGAAATGAATCAACTACCGCAACAACAACAAAAATCGTCAGTTCCAAACACTGCCAGAGACCCAGAATTCCATATGGGTTGTGCGCGCAGGGTACACTAAATTAAAAGGGTTGTAGCCAAGGGGTGGGGAGCATCTGTAAAACCTACAGGGAGAGGTGAACAGGTATAGAAAACACACATAGTTGACAAAGCTACAAAAGAGCAAAATTAGATCTTTAAGGTAAGATACTCAAGTGAGAGAGTGGTGTGGAGCCTTCCTCTCTTTCCTTCCTGGAACAACAGGGCAGGACTGTCTTTGTTTCGGCGACTGTCTTTGTTTTGCGATAGAATCGCTCCCGACACGGCTGCCACTTACAGCTGCCGCTGAGAAACCAGGGGAGTCTGAAGAACTGACATGAATTGCTAATTACCTAGCAGTGGTGGACAGCATATCTCCCTGTACTAATTGCTGATTGCCTAGGAGAGGAGAAACCACTCCCCCTCCAATACCACCACTGATTACCAAAACAAGTCACAAATTGCCCCGCCCCTTGATCCTGGTTGATGTGTCAACAATCATCTGCAAATGATGAGCAGTCAGAAGTTTACACACCAAGTAGGCTTCTGGGAAGACAGGCAGCACTTAAAGTACTGTAGATGGCCCATGACAGATGAAGACAATTTTTTAAATACTTATCACTCCTGGAGATATCAGGAGTCATCTAGCTATAGATGTGAAACACACACACACACACACACACACACACACACACACACACACACACACACACACACACACACACACACACACACACACACACACAACACACACACACACACACACACACACACACACACACACACACACACACAACACACACACACACACACACCCACACACACCCTCTTCTATCCTCGTGGGGACCAAAAATTTCCATGCAAAATCCTATTTTTCCCAACCCCTAACCTTAACCCTAACCTTAATCCTAACCCTAATTCTAACCCTAATTCTAACCTTAACCCTAACCCCTAAGCTTAAAATAGACTTTGTCCTCAATGGGGATGTAGGAAATGCCTACACGAGGGAGAACTTTCCTTGTTTTAGTATCCTTATGGGGACATTTGGGGAATTCAGGTCCCCACGAGGATAGAAGAACAAGACTGCACACACACACACACACACACACCGTCTCTCACAGACCAGGGGGTCGACTTCAGAGTACACAAGCACGTTAAGCATCTGAATATAGAAGCCCATCTAAAGTTGAAGAGACACATTAGTAATGTATTGAGATGGACACTCGCTGTCTGCCTCCCTTCCTGTTTACTTATTTATACCGTGTTTTTCGGGCCTTGATGCAGTCTGACTGTTGTGGCAACAGGGGAGGTGGAAACTGGATTTGTTGCAGGTCTGCGGATAGCTGGATAGCTGTCTAACAGGGCTCTCTGGAGTTGCTTGATGTCCTCTGTCAGACAAGAATAGCCAGTGCTGGGGATAGTGTCTGCTTGCAATAAACTCTCCAAAAGCCTTTTACTGAGCAGTCGTAAAGGATGTCAGAAATGTCTATGCAAAATGTTCAGTGTGTGTCAACTGTAATTCAGCTGACACAACGGTCTCCACTCTTTAACCCCTAGAGTCAATTTCTGCGGCCCCGCAAACATCGAATTAGCATAATACAAAAATCCTCGTAACAATGTGTCAGTTTAGGCTAGAGATATCTGTTTTTTTTTTTGCATTGGATGCATCTCAATCCACCGCATCCGCCAATGTCGCACTACTGCATCTGCGGTGAAAGGTGACAGAGCTATAGCGGTGTTTGTCAGACCATGAGACATCCCGAAAATTGGTCGTCTGTAGTGTTTGAACGGTTCGGCCCTCTATGGAAAGATGAGACTTTCACGAACACTATTTTGTTTTCCGTTTTGCTCTACGACCTCCACAAGCGTTTTGGGACTCGTCTGAAGTCGGYACAGCCGTTCTGCCAACATCTGTCTGTAGCATCTGAACAGTTTGGGCTACAGACTAATATGACCCCTCTGTGGAAACGTGAGACTCTCACAAACGCGTRCATGTCGGTTTCTGCTCTAGGACGCCCACAGGCCTCACAAGACTCATCTAAAGGTCCCCCGGAGACTGTTTAGTGCCAAAAATAAGGGGTCTCTCAGATATAGGACAGACACTTCAGAAAAAAACATGATTTAGACTATCTGTTGTTCGATGTAGTGAATCTGCTATGCAATGCGTTTGTATGGGCTAATAGTAGTATGGCCATTTTTTTTTTTTATCAAATAATGTTTGAATATTTTTTTTTGTAGGTCAAGGGTCTCAAAATTCAAAACCAAATAGCTAAATGATCCCTGGTATGATCTTCTTAAAACAATTTCATATGGCTTAGTAGAACCATTGTGTGTTTGTGTGTGTCAAATCAAATGTTATTTGTCACATGCACTGAATACAACAGGTGAATACAACCTTACCATGAAATTCTTACTGTGTGTGCATGTGTGGTGTCAATATGCATGTGTGTGTGTTTTGTGTGTGAGCGTATGTAGTGTGGGTGTCGTATGTGTGAGTGATTGGGTAGAGTCCAGTGAGGGTGCAATAGAATCACTGCAAATAAAAAGGGGGTCAATGCAAATACACTCGTAGAAAAAGGGTTCCAAAAGGGTTCTTCGGCTGTCCCCATAGGAGAACCCTTTTTGGTTTTATTTTATTTATTATATATATATTTTTATATAACCTTCATTTAACTAGGCAAGTCAGTTAAGAACAAACTCTTATTTACAATGATGGCCTACCCCGGCCAAACCCGGACGATGCTGGTTCCAGGTAGAACCATTTTTGGTTTCAGGTAGAACTCTTTTGGGTTCCATTCCCTCTGTGGAATGGGTTCTACCTGGAACCAAAAAGGGTTGTTCAAAGGGTTCTCCKATGGGGGCAGYCAAAGATCCCTTTTAGKTTCTAGATTTCACATTTTGTCTAAGAGTGTAGTCTGGGTAGCCATTTGATGAACTGTTCAGTAGTCTTATGGGTAGGGGTAGAAGCTGTCTAGGTGCCTTTTGGACCTGGACTTGGCGCTCCGGTACCGATTGCTGTGCGGTAGCAGAGAGAACAGTCTATGCATTGGGTGGCTGGCGTATGATACCCCATACTGAAACCAGCCCAGTCAATGTAAATCCATTAGCCATTTAAGCCAACTGCTGTTGTCCCACTACGTAAACATCACACGAGTGCTAGGACTGTATATAAACAAGGCCACAACATAGAAGTGAAAAAACAGGCAGTTGTTTTAAGTTGATTTGCACCTGTTCAAATTTTTCCCCTCTGCTCCTGTTGACAGATTATATCTGAGAGTTTGAGGGACGTGAAGATACATTAGACAGTCTGGGAATGGATGTGTCGTTGTGTCTGTGTGAGTCAGTCAAATCCCCATCTCTCTACAGGCCCTTCACAAACTATCAGACACCACCACTTGATTTACAAATCCCTCCGGCCGGGTCTCCTTCATTATTACATTTCCTGCAGGTTTGGGGTCAATTCAAATKGAAGGCAGTCAGGAAGTGATTTCAATGAAATGTATAGATTCTTCAAATACATGTCTTCTACCCRCCCTTCAGTTGATTGAGAAGTCATTGAAAATAAATGCCCCTTTTCTGCTCCATCCCGAGTGGCGCAGATGTCTGAGGCACTGCATCTCAGTGCAAGAGGTGTCACTGCAGTACCTGGTTTGAATCCAGGCTGCATCACAGCCGGTCATGATTGGGAGTCCCATAGGGCAGTGCACAATTGGCCCAGTGTCGTCTGAGGTAGGCCGTCATTGAAAATAAGRATTTGTTCTTAACTGACTTGCCTAGTTAAATAAAGGTTAAAAATTGTAATTTGAGTTTACTCCCTGAATTGACTGCCTTTAATTCGAATTGACGCCAACCCTGATTGCCTGTGCATCTCAGGTCATGACTAACTGCAGACGTTTTAAGAACTTTTTTGTAAGCTTGTCATATTCATAGCCCACTGATAATTTCCCTTGTGATGAAGGAATCCTCTTCAACAATTTAGGAACAAGGTTGGTCTAGCCAATAGAAATATAATTACTAGAACGGGTAAAGCCCCTGAGACCACAGCCTTACATGTAATATGCCTGACATGGTATTTTCAGTGTAATTCTATTTCTATGGCCTATGCATTTTCATACTTGGAAAAACACTTAGATTACTCAACGCCTCAATAGGGAATCCATATAGCAACTGTAATATATCACAAAGGAAACTATTTATAACTACACTACCGGTCAAAAGTTTTAGAGTACCTACTCATTCAAGGGTTTTTCTTTATTTTTTTACTATTTTCTACATTGTAAAATAATAGTGAAGATATCCAAACTATGAAATAACACAGATGGAATCATGTCGTAACCAAAAAAGTGTTAAACAAATCAAAATATATTTTATATTTGAGATTCTTCAAATAGCCACCCTGTGCCTTGATGACAGCTTTGCAAACTCTTGGCATTTTCTCAACCAGCTTCATGAGGTAGTCACCTGGAATGCATTTCAATTAAAAGACCAAGTCCATATTATGGCAAGAACAGCTCCAATAAGAAAAGAGAAACGACAGTCCATTACTTTAAGACATGAAGGTCAGTCAATACAGAACATTTCAAGAACTTTGAAAGTTGCTTCAAGTGCAGTCGCAAAAACCATCCAGCGCTATGATGATACTGGCTCTCAYGAGGACCACTACCACAGGAATGAAGCTGGTTGAGAGAATGCCAAGAGTGCAAAGCTGTCAAGGCAAAGGGTGGCTATTTGGAGAATCTAAAATATATTTGTTTAACACTTTTTTGGGGTTACTGCATGATTCATATGTGTTATTTCATAGTTTTGATGTCTTCACTAATATTCTACAATGTAGAAAATAGTACAAATAAAGAAAAACCCTTGAATGAGTAGGTGTTCTAGAACTTTTGACTGGTACTGTATGACAAATTTTCACAGTGAGGTGCATTGTGTAACCGCATTGTAGACTTTGATTCGAGCGTTCCTCACAGATACACTGACCTGCAGTAACTTTATTTCCTAAGGTGCTGGGGGAGAATTCCTTTAATATACTCTATTGTCATAGTCACAAAGACAAGGACAGGCTTTGATCTTGGAGTGAGCTGGGAGCAGTGAGGAGAGAGTGAGGGAGGGAGAGACAGAGAGAGAAAGAGAGAGAGAGCCAGATGGAGCGAAGTGTAGCTCCTCTGATCATGGCACAACGTTCCCATGCCGTTGTTAATACAGTGTTAGATCAACCTCCCGGGGATGTTCTAACACATACAGTAKGCACCTCAGCTGAGTTCACACTTAGTAGCACTGCAGCGCCACCATGGCTGATTAGTAAGTTGTAGGCACCCTCTGTGTCCGTGTTGATGGGATACTTCGGGATTTTGGCAATGAGGCCCCTTTATCTACTTCCTCAGAGGCAGATGAACTCGTGGATACCATTTCTATGTATCTATGTCAAGTATGAAGAAAGTTAGAGGTAGTTTTGTGAGCCAATGCTAACTAGTGTTAGCACAATGACTGGACATTTATGGGTTATCTACTAGCATGCTAGCAATTTCCTTCAAACTGCACACAGACGTAAAACTGGTATCCACGAGTTCATCTGACTCTGGGGAAGTAGATAAAAGGCCTCATTTGCCAATATCCTGAAGTGACCCGTTAAGGCAAAAATTAAAGGGGGGAGGGAGGGAGGGTGGGGGGGTGGGGGGTCGGGGTGGATGGGTAGGCATATAATGAGAACATCTAGCAACCGAAAGGTTGCGTGTTCGACTTTCATCACGATTTTTTCTTCAACAAGCAGGACGCACAGGATGTACTTCGAACACCCGTCAAGGCCGACATCCCCGTCATTGGCAAGAGAAAGAGACACAGGTGCAGAGGTACAGAGCGGGTGCCTCGTAATGATCCGCAGACGGCGAGTGGGAAAGCTGCCGATACCGTCAATATTACTTGCCAACGTGCAAACATTGGACAATAACTTAGACGAGGTACGATCAAWAATATCCTACCAAGGGGACATCCGAAACTGTAACATCTTATGTTTCAGGGAATCGTGGCTGAATGATGACATGGATATTCAGCTAGCGGGATATACGCTGCACCGGCAAGATGGAACAGCACACTCCGGTAAGACGAGAGGGGGCGGTCTGTGCATATTTGTAAACAGCTGGTGCACAACATCTAAGGAAGTCTCTAGATTTTGCTCGCCTGAAGTAGAGTATCTTATGATAAACTATAGACCACACTATTTGCCAAGAGTGTTTTCATCCATACTTCTCGTGGCTGTTTATTTACCACCACACAGATGCTGGCACTAAGACTGCTCTCAGTCAGCTGTATGAGGAAATAAGCAAACAGGAAACTGCTCACCCAGAGGCGGCACTCCTAGTGGTCRGGGATTTTAATGCAGGGAAACTTAAATCAGTTTTACCTAATACCTTCTATCAACATGTCAAATGTGCAACCAACCAGAGGGAAAAACATTCTAGACCACCTTTACTCCACACACAGAAACGCGTACAAAGCTCTCCCTCGCCCTCCATTTGGTAAATCTGACCACAATTATATCCTCCTGATTCCTGCTTASAAGCAAAAATTAAAGCAGGAGACACCAGTGACTCGGTCTATAAAAAGGTGGTCAGATGAAGCAGATGCCAAACTACAGGACTGTTTTGCTATCACAGACTGGAACATGTTCCGGGATTTTTCCAATGGCATTGAGGAGTACATCACATCAGTCACTGGCTTTATCAATAAGTTCTTCGAGGATGTCGTCCCCACAGTGACTGTACAGTGGGGCACAAAAGTATTTAGTCAGCCACCAATTGTGCAAGTTCTCCCACTTAAAAAGATGAGAGGCTGTAATTTTCGTCATAGGTACACTTCAACTATGACAGACAAAATGAGAAAAAAAATACAGAAAATCATATTGTAGGAATTTTAATGAATTTATTTGCAAATTATGGTGGAAAATAAGTATTTGGTTATAACAAAAGTTTATCTCAATACTTTGTTATATACCCTTTGTTGGCAATGATAGAGGTCAAATGTTTTCTGTAAGTCTTCACAAGGTTTTCACACACTGTTGCTGGTATTTTGGCCCATTCCTCCATGCAGATCTCCTCTAGAGCAGTGATGTTTTTGGGGCTGTTGCTGGGCAACACGGACTTTCAACTCCCTCCAAGATTTTCTATGGGGTTGAGATCTGGAGACTGGCTAGGCCACTCCAGGACCTTGAAATGCGTCTTACGAAGCCACTCCTTCGTTGCCTGGGTGGTGTGTTTGGGATCATTGTCATGCTGAAAGACCCAGCCACGTTTCATCTTCAATGCCCTTGCTGATGGAAGGAGGTTTTCACTCAAAATCTCACGATACATGGCCCATTCATTCTTTCATCAGTCGTCCTGGTCCCTTTGCAGAAAAACAGCCCCAAAGCATGATGTTTCCACCCCCATGCTTCACAGTAGGTATGGTGCTCTTTGGATGCAACTCACATTCTTTGTCCTCCAAACACGACGAGTTGAGTTTTTACCAAAAAGTTATATTTTGGTTTCATCTGACCATATGACATTCTCCCAATCTTCTTCTGGATCATCCAAATGCTCTCTAGCAAACTTCAGACGGGCATGGACATGTACTGGCTTAAGCAGGGGGACACGTCTGGCACTGCAGGATTTGAGTCTGGCGGTAGTGTGTTACTGATGGTAGGCTTTGTTACTTTGGTCCCAGCTCTCTGCAGGTCATTCACTAGGTCCCCCGTGTGGTTCTGGGATTTTTGCTCACCGTTCTTGTGATCATTTTGACCCCACGGGGTGAGATCTTGCGTGGAGCCCCAGATTGAGGGAGATATCAGTGGTCTTGTATGTCTTCCATTTCCTAATAATTGCTCCCACAGTTGATTTTTCAAACCAAGCTGCTTACCTATTGCAGATTCAGTCTTCCCAGCCTGGTGCAGGTCTACAATTTTGTTTCTGGTGTCCAGCTCTTTGGTCTTGGCCATAGTGGAGTTTGGAGTGTGACTGTTTGAGGTTGTGAACAGGTGTCTTTTATACTGATAACAAGTTCAAACAGGTGCCATTAATACAGGTAACGAGTGGAGGACAGAGGAGCCTCTTAAAGAAGAAGTTACAGGTCTGTGAGAGCCAGAAATCTTGCTTGTTTGTAGGTGACCAAATACTTATTTTCCACCATAATTTGCAAATAAATTCATTAAAAATAATACAATGTGATTTTCTGGATTTTTTTCTCATTTTGTCTGTCATAGTTGACGTGTACCTATGATGAAAATTACAGGCTCTCATCTTTTTTAAGTGGGAGAACTTGCACAATTGATGGCTGACTAAATACTTTTTTGCCCCACTGTATGTACATACCCCCAACCAGAACCATAGATTACATTCGAACTGAGCTAAAGGGTAGAGCTGCCGCTTTCAAGGTGCGGGACTCTAACCCGGAAGCTTATAAGAAATCCTGTTATGCCCTCTGACAACCATCAAACAGGCAAAGCGTCGATACAGGGCTAAGATTGAATCGTACTACACTGACTCCGACGCTCGTCCTATGTGGCAGGGCTTGCAAACTATTACAGACTACAAAGGGAAGCAAAGTCGCAAGCTGCCTAGTGACACGAGCCTACCAGACGAGCTAAATCACTTCTATGCTCGCTTCGAGGCAAGCAACACTGATGCATGCATGAGAGCATCAGCTGTTCCTGACGACTGTGTGATCACGCTCTCCGTAGCCGATCTGAGTAAGACCTTTAAACAGGTCAACATTCACAAGGCCGCGGGGCCAGACGGATTACCAGGACGTGTGCTCCGGGCATGTGCTGACCAACTGGCAGGTGTCTTCACTGACATTTTCAATATGTCCCTGATTGAGTCTGTAATACCAACATGTTTCAAGCAGACCACCATAGTCCCTGTGCACAAGAGCACTAAGGCAACATGCCTATATGACTACAGACCCATAGCACTCATGTCCATAGCCATGAAGTGCTTTGAAAGGCTGGTAATAGCTCACATTAACACATTATCCCAGAAACCCTAGACCTAGTCCAATTTGCATACCGCACAAACAGATCCACAGATGATGCAATCTCTATTGACTCCACACTGCCCTTTCCCACCTGGACAAAATTAACACCTACGTGAGAATGCTATTCATTGACTATAGCTCTGCGTTCAACACCATAGTGCCCTCAAAACTCATCACTAARATAAGGATCCTGGGACTAAAAACCTCCCTCTGCAACTGGATCCTGGACTTCCTGACRGGCCACCCCCAGGTGGTGAGGGTAGGTAGCAACACATCTGCCACACTGATCCTCAACACTGGAGCCCCTCAAGGGTGCATGTTCAGTCCCCTCCTGTACTCCCTGTTCACTCATGACTGCACGGCCAGGCACGACTCCAACACCATCATTAAGTTTGCAGACGACACAACAGTGGTAGGCCTGATCACCGACAACAACGAGACGGCCTATAGGGAGGAGGTCAGAGACCTGGCCRGGTGGTGCCAGAATAACAACCTATCCCTCAACATAATCAAGACTAAGGCGATGATTGTGGACTACAGGAAAAGGAATGGTGAGCACGCCCCTATTCTCAWCGACGGGGCTGTAGTGGAGCAGGTTGAGAGCTTCAAGTTCCTTGGTGTCCACATCACCAACAAACTAGAATGGTCCAAACACACCAAGACAGTCGTGAAGAGGGCACGAAAAAGCCTATTCCCCTCCAGGAAACTAAAAAGGTTTGGCATGGGTCCTCAGATCCTCAAAAGGTTCTACAGCTGCAACATCGAGAGCATCCTGACTGGTTGCATCACTGCCTGGTATGGCAACTGCTCGGCCTCCGACCGCAAGGCACTACAGAGGGTAGTGCGTACGGCCCGGTACATCACTGGGGCTAAGCTGCCTGCCACCCAGGACCTCTACACCAGGCGGTGTCAAAGGAAGGCCCTAAAAATGATCAAAGACCTCAGCCATCCCAGTCAGACTGTTCTCTCTACTACTGCAAGTCTAGGACCAAAAGGCTTCTTAACAGTTTTTCCACCCCAAGCCATAAGACTCCTGAACAAGTAATCAAATGGCTACCTGGACTATTTGCATTGTCCCGCCACCCAACCCCTCTTTACACTGCTGCTACTCTGTTTGTCATATATGCAAAGTCACTTTAACTATACAGTCATGTACATACCACCTTAATTAGCCCGACTAACTGGTACCCCCGCACATTGGCTACCCGGACTATCTGCATTGTGTCCCACCACCCACCAAMGGCCAACCCCTCTTTTACGCTACTGCTACTCTCTGTTTATCATATATGCATAGTCACTTTAACCATACCTACATGTACAGTACATACTACCTCTATTAGCCCGACTAACCGCTACTGTCTTTTTACTGTTGTTTTTATTTCTTTACTTATCTATTKTTCACCTAATACCTATTTTATTAAAAAGGCCTCCCCTGTTGTATTCAGCGCACGTGACAAATAAAATGTGATTTGATCCCCCGCRGAAATGTAATTGGCATAGTACAAAAATCCCCAGAACAATCAGTCAGTTTAAACTAGAGATATCAGTTTTGCATTGGATATGTCTCAATCCACCGCATCCGCCTATGTCGCACTTCCGCATCTGCGGTGAGAGGTGACAGAGCTAGAGCGGTGTTTGTCAGACCATGAGACATCCTGAAAATCTGTCTTCTCACAAGGTTTTCGAAATCTCATCACAAAAAAAACTTTTGAGCTGATAAGCAACTTTGCCACTACTTTCTATCTACTTTGCAATTACTTAGCATGTTCCTTAACCCTTCCCTTACCSCTAACATCCAAAAGATGACTCTCACGAACACAATGGTGTTCTCCCTTTTGCTCTACTACCCCCACAAGCGTATTCTTGTCTCGTCTGAAGTCGGTACACACGATCTACCAACTTCTGTCTGTTTCGTCCGAACAGTTTAGGCCACTAATAGGACTCCTCTGTGGAAAGGTGAGACTCTCGAACACGTAGAGCTGGTTGTTTTGCTCCAGGACGCCCACAGGCCTCACAAGACTCATATGAAATTCCCCGGTACCAGTTGTAAATGTTAAGTATACTCTGCTAATGCAGAAGGCATTCACACATGATCCCGGGCATTTGGAGGGATCTGATGCTACATGGAGAAGGTAAGGTATTTGACTGACTGGTGGTGCTCTCTCGTCCTCTTCCTTACTGCCTCCCAAATGGCTCCATTTTCCCTACACACTAAGTGTACAAAACATYAGGAACAAATTCCTAATATTGAGTTGCACCTCCTTTTGCCCTCAGAACAGCCTCAAAAGGTCGGGACATTGGACTTTACAAGGTGTCGAAAGCGTTCCACAGGGATGCTGGCCCATGTTGACTCCAGTGCTTGCCACAGATGTGTCAGTTGTCTGATTTCATTTGGGTGGTGGACCATTCTTGATACACACACGGAAACTGTTATAGCGTAAAAATCCAGCAGGCGTTTCTTGACACATCTCAAACTGGTGCGCCCGGCACCAAACTACCATAACGCGTTCAAGGCATTAAATATTTTCCTTGCTCATTCCACCTCTGAATGGCACAAATACACAATCCATCTCTTTTATTGTCCTCAAGGCTTTAAATCCTTCTTTAACCTGTCTCCTCCCCTTCATCAACACTGATTGAAGTGGATTTAACAAGTGACACCAATAAGGGATCATAGCTTATTCACCTGGATTCAGCCTGGTCAGCTCTATTTCATGGAAGAGAAGGTGTTCCTAATGTTTCTACACTCAGTGTATAGCTGCAGTATACAGGGCAGGGACGTCGCTAGGCTTATTTTAGGTGGGCTTTAGCCCCCCTAAATATTAATTAGCCCCCCTAAATAAATATATATTCAGTCAATATATTTTCTCTGTGATTTCTTTTTTTCGGTCAACCGTTCCATCGCATCTTAAACTGTTTACCGGGCGGGCACTAGGACCTGGGGGGGGGGGCTGCTGCTGCTCTCCGCTAGTGACAGTTAGGTCTACTTGTAGCTAACATTTTGGTTAACGTTAGCTCCTGCCGTAGCTTGAGAACTGCTAGCTAACAAAGAGGGACAGCAAAACAGATCCAGACGGAGAGGGACAAACAAACAGATCCAGAGAGGGAGGGAGGGACCAACAAACAGATCAGAAGAGGGAGGGAGGGACAACAAACAGATCCAGAGAGAGAGGGAGGGACAACAACAGATCCAGAGAGGGAGGGAGGGACAACAAGACAGATACCAGAGAGAGAGGGACAACAAACAGATCCTAGAGAAAAGGGACAACAAACAGATCCAGAGAGCAGAGAGGACAACAAACAGATCCAGAGAGAGAGGGACAACAAACAGATCCAGAGAGAGAGGAACAACAACAGATCCAGAGAGATCAGAAGAAAGACAACAACAGATCCAGAGAGAGAGGGACAACAAACAGATCCGACAGGGAGGGACAACAAACAAGATCCAAAGAGGGAGGACAACACACAGATCCAGAAGAGGAGGGACACAAACAGATCCAGGTCAGGAGAGGGACAACAAACAGATCCAGAAAGAGGAGGGCAACAAACAGATCAGAAGGGAGGGAACAATCAAGAAGCGATCCAAGAGAGAGGAGGAAAAGCAACAGATCGCAGACAGGGAGGGACAACAACAGATCAGAAGGGAGGGACAACAAACAGATCCAGAGAGAGAGGGACAACAAACAGATCGCAGAGAGAGAGGGAACAAACAAACAGATCCAGCGAGAGGGAGGACAACAAACAGATTCCAGAGAGAGAGGGACAAAAAACAGATCCAGAGAGAGAGGGACAACAAACAGATCCAGAAGGGAGGGACAACAAACAGATCCAGAGAGAGGAGGGCCAACAAACAGATCCGAGAGGGAGGGACAGACAAACAGATCCAGAGAGGGAGGACAAAAAAAGATCCAGAGAGAGGAGGGACAACAAACAGATTCAGACAGGGAGGGACAACAAACGATCCAGAGAGAGAGGGAAACAACACAGATCCAGAGAGGAGAGGGACAACAAACAGATCAGAGAGGGAGGACAACCAAACAGAATCCAGAAGGGAGGGACACAACAACAGATCCAGAGAGGAGGGACAACACAAACAGATCCAGAGAGAGAGGGACAACAACAGCAGACAGGGAGGAAAAATCCAGAGAGAGAGAGGGACAACAACAGATCCAGAGAGAGAGGGACAAACAACAGATCCAGAGAGAGAGGGACAACAAACAGATCCAGAGAGGAGGAGGCAACAAACAGATCCAGAGAGAGAGGGGACACAAACAGATCCAGAGGAGAGGGACAACACAGAATCCAGAGAAGGGAGGAAACAAACAAGATCCAGAGAGGAGGGACAACAAACAGATCGAGAGAGAGGACAACACCAGATCCAGAGAGAGGGGACAACAAAAGATCCAGAGAGAGAGGGACAAACAACATGATCCAGAGAGAGAGGGACAACAAACAGATCCAGACAGGAGGGGACAACAAACAGATCCAGAGAGAGAGGGACAACAAACAGATCCGAGAGAGAGGGACAACAACACAGATCCAGAGAGAGGAGGGACAACAACAGCTCCAGAAGAGAGGGACAACAAGTCAGACAGAGTAAAACTGTCCAGAGAGAGAGGGACAACAAACAGATCCAGAGAGAGAGAGGACAACACACAGATCCAGAGAGAGAGAGGACAACAACAGATCCAGAGAGTGAGGACACAAACAGAATCAGAGAGGGGGACAACAAACAGATCCAGAAGAGGGGACACAAACAGATCCAGAAGAGGAGGACAATAAAACAGATCCAGAGAGGGAGGGAAACAAACAGACCAGACAGGGAGGGACACAAACAGATCCAGAGAGAGAGGGACAACAAAACAGATCCAGACAGGGAGGGGCAACAAACAGATCCAGAGAGAGAGAGGGAGCAACAAACAGATCCAGAGGGAAGCAACAGATACAAGACAAACACAAGATCCAGAGAGGGAGAGGGACAACAAACAGATCCAGAGCAGGAGGGACAACAACGACCAGAAGGGCAGGGAGCAACAACAGATCCAGAGAGGAGAGGGACACAAACAATCCAGAGAGGGAGGGACAACAAACGAGATCCAGAAGAGGGAGGGACAACAAACAGATCCAGAGAGGGAGGACAACAAACAGATCCAGACAGGGAGGGACAAAACAGAAGAAGAGACACACAACGTCCAGAGGACGAGGGACAACAAACAGATCCAGAGAGGAGGGACAACAACAGATCCAGACAGAGAGGGACAAACAAACAGATCCAGAGAGAGGAGGGACAACAAACAGATCCAGAGAGGAGGAGGGACAACAAAACAGATCAGAGAGGAGGGACAACAAACAGATCCAGCGAGGAGGGACAACAAACCAGAGTCACAGGGAGGGACAACAACAGAATCCAAGAGGAGGGACAACAACAGATCCAGACAGGTGAGGGACAACAAACAGATCATGAAGGGAGGACAACAATACAGATCCAGACAGGGAGGACAACAAAAGTGCCAGAGAGAGACGGGACAACAACCAATCCGACGGAGCCACACAGATTCCGAGAGAGGGCAACAATACAGGATCCAGAGAGTGGAGGGACAACAAGACAGGGGAACTGATCGAGAGGGAAACGATCGAGGGAGACAACAAACAGATCCGAGGACAGGAACCACGATCGAGAGGGGAACAAAAAGATCCACAGGGAGGGACAACAAGCAAGATCCAAAGAGGGCAAGAGGACAACACAAACAGATCCAAGAGAGAGGGACAACAAACAGATCCAGGTTAGCGGAGGGCCAACAAAACGATTCCAGGAAAGGATGACAACACAGATCCAGAAGGGAGGGACAACAACACGATCCAGAGAGAGAGGAAAAAACATCCAGCGAGGGGGAACATTCCATTGACAGAGCCGGACAACGAACACAGATTCAGAAAGAGAGGGACAACAAAAGATCCAAGAGAGAGGGAAAACACAGATCCAGAGAGAGAGGGAATACAACACAAAAGGAGGCAACAACGATCAGAGAGGAGGGACAACAAAGATCCAGAGAGAGAGGACAATCAAACAGATCCAGCAGAGCAGAGGCGACAAAAAACGGATCCAGAGGGGAGGACAACAATACAGATCCAGAGAGAGGGACAACAAACAGATCCAGAGAGGGGAGGGACAACAAACAGATCCAGAGAGGAGAGGGACAACAAACAGATCCAGAGACCGAGGGGAGGGACAACAACAGATCCAGACAGGACGAGCCCGGACAACAAACAGATCCAAGAGAGACGAGGCGACGAACAACACAAGATCCAGACGAGAGAGGGACAAACAAACAGCATCCAGGAGGGACAGCAGCAGCAAGGGCAACCAATCAGAGAGAGTACACACGATCAGGAGAGAGGACAACAACAGATCCAGGAAAGCACACGTCAGAGACGGGACAACAAACAGATCCAAGAGAGAGGACAACAAACAGATCAGACAGGGAGGGCAACAACAGACCAGATGAGAGGAGAGGGACAACTAA
>NC_036842.1:10021292-10119356 GCF_002910315.2 Salvelinus sp. IW2-2015
AACAAACAGATCCAGACAGGGAGGGAGAACAAACAGATCCAGAGAAAGAAAATAATCAAGCCGCTGCAGCAACTCCTTCCAGAAATGAGAGCGATTTAGGTGACACTGGGCCCAGACAAGTGAAGGTGAAGTTTTGGTACACCGAAAAGTGCATTTCAGCACTGCTGGTTTGAGAAATACAATTGGGTAGAGTACTCTGTCCACAAAAACACTGCTTTCTGCTTTCCATGTAGAGTTTCTGGCAAAAACATTCAATTTGATTATTTTGTCAGTAATGGCTACAAAAATTGGAAAAAAAGCTTTGTTTATCTTTGGTAAACATGAGATGGCACAAATACACAGAGACAGTGTTGTGGCATGGCAAAGCTACCAGGTAACTAACAAAGGTGCAATTATCCATCAAATGTGACGTCTCTCTCTCCAGAATCTCAGAATGTAATCTCTTGAGCACAGCATTCGATCAAGTCAGACACCATAGTCTTTGAGATGTCAAAGTCTGGAATGTATGCCATGTTGGCGGATGAGGCCAGGGATGGGCAGTCTCAACAGTTGGCTCTGTGTGTAAGGTATGTGACAGAGAGGACAGTTAAGGAGCGTTTACTAGCACTAGCAGAAATCAAGTCATTTGATGCAGCTCCAAATGAGAGAGGTAGCAGGCCTAAAGTGTGTTGCACAGACCTATGATGGTGCAGATGTCATGAGTGGATCCAAAGCAGGTGTACAAGCACATTTCAGAGTGCTGCATCCGGAGGCAATTTATGTACATTGCTTTGCTCATGAGCTTAATTTGGTGTTGTGTCATACTTGCAGGGCTATTCCAGACRCTGCTGAGTTTTTCAGTTTCTTGGAGAAAGTGTWTTCGTTTTTCACTACATCCCTAGTTAACCACCACAAGTTCAAAGAAGCTCAGCCCAAACTTGGAATAGCATCAGCTGAACTTGTACAACTCTCAAACACTCGCTGGGCGTGCCAGCTGCGGTCCATAAATGCAGCCCTGGACACTTTAACTGCTATTTTTGATTGTCTATCAGCCATTGGATCCCTGATGGCTGTTGGTCTAAGAACAAAGCTTCATAAGTTCTCCACCGTGTATTTGCTACTGATGTCTCAGTTCCTTCTTTCTGTAACTGAGGGACCACACAAGTTCCTCCAGAAAGAGACTGTAAACCTGGCAGAAGCTTGTTCGCCAAACAAGCTGTATGTGACACACTGATAGGCAAACACACAGATGCATTTGGCACAGAACTTTATGATAGAACCAAAGCACTCTGTGAAATTCACAATATTCCAGAGGCAGATGCAGCAAGAAAGCACAAACAAAGGACAATGGGAGATTTTGTGGTGGAGACCTCCTTGGGTTTAGGCACAGAATTGTCATGTTCCCAAACAATGAAAACAGAGTTGTCGCTCCCCTGCTTGGACAGGGTGGTTTGTGAGCTTGTCCAGCGATTCTCGACTGTAGATGCAGGTCTGCTCAAAAGGCATACAGGCATGCAGCCCCAACTCAAAAAACTTCCTAGATACATCATGCTTAACTGAGTTTGCCAAGCACTACGGTACTGATGTTAAAACAGAAGAGATGTCGGTGGCCAGAAAGTTTCTTGCCCGGAAAAGAGAGGCTGGATGTCCTCCCAAAGATATGCTTGCTGTGCACAACCTCCTGGATGATGATGTGTTTCCTTCTCTAGAGGAAATCATTCAGGTTCCCTCACAATTCCTGTGAGCAGCTGCTCCGGTGAAAGGTCCTTTAGTGCACTGTGCCGGCTGCACTCCAGGTTGCGTATGGGTCAGAAAAGGCTTGCAGCCATGTCCATTGAGGATGAAGTGCTTGGGCCACTAAGTCACAATAGTGTTATTGACCTACATATCACTCACTCACCTCACTCACAGTATTTTGGCTACATAGTACAGCCATTTTTGTGCCTTTTGTTGGTGTTGGATGGATGGAAGACGCAGGGTTTTGAAAAATTCTAAATCTGCTGTGTCCGTTTCGCAATGGAGCCTTCAACCGCAAGGGGGCGTTGCGTATGGCATATCGCAGGTAAAGTTAGCTACGAAAAGTGGAAAAAGAGATGGCAGCAACAGCAAGCTGGTGTTCGGTCCCTGTCTGCACTTTATACACGAAATAGGGAAGGCGGCACCAAATTTGACCGTTTTCAGATAAAAGATACGGAGAGATGCAGAAGATTGTTTGATAACAATTTGATGTAGTAAATATGATGGAAATACTTCTGCAGCCATCCTTGCATCGCAGCGTGTGTATAGCAAGCACTTCAGCGACGATGTATATGAACGAGATATGAAATCTGAAATGATGGGGACAGAAAACCAAAGGATACTAAAAGATACAGCTGTTGCTACTGTATTTCCATGGACTGGATCTGGCCGGGGACCCCTTTTGTGATAGCAAACTCATCAGGGACACCCTCATTATCAAAACACAACTCAAGTGAGATAAAAATAAGAGTTATACTATGACTTTGGCAATGCATGGCTTGACGAACCAAGTCTTGGGCCCTGGGAAGGAACATTTTAAAAGGCCCATCTCTTGGCATCGGAAAGAAAATGTTGCAGCTATAAAGCTAATATCCTGCAATTCTACACTATTTTGCCATTAGGACAGAGATAAACCTTTGCAGTTTTAAAACTTAAATTACAGTGCATTTATGTTAAAAGAAATGCAATTTTGGGGAATAAAATAAGTTTTGACTTGGAAAATGTATAAATCGGTGAGGTACTGTGGATACCATATCCATGTGAGCCTCCCATGCCCATGTTGCCCAGGGTTAAGAACATACATTTTAGAAGTACATTGTATTGTATTATACCCTCAACTTGCTCCATGGATCCCTTGGACAAATTTAGTCTAATCTGTCGTTGTCGGTAATATTCACCCCAATTATAATTATTTTTTAACTAGATTTTGAGATCTGGCCGTGGACCCCCTGCAGTACAGCGGACCCCACTTTGAGAACCCCTGCTATTCAGGTTAGCATATGTGCCCTATGGGGGGGGGGGGGGGGGTTGAGAGACAATAGACATTGTGTCACCTTAAATTGCAGAATAAAATATACAAAAAACATTGTGATAAATAAACATAGGCTATATAGTGTTTTGGACTAATGTGCAAACATAAACCCACTAATGGTCCCGCTCATAGAGGTTTATGATAAGTGATCATTCAATAAAGTAAAGTTGAGCTATTTACTCATTGGATCATTGTCCTTTTGGCCCAGCTGGAACAGGGTTGGTTCTCCAAACAGTTTTTGACCTACGGACTTTTCCCCCCCAGGACATYTATGTGGGCTGCAAAATCCCTTTCTTTGCAAAAGAAAACGAACTGCTCTTCATCATCATCGTCATCATCATCATTATTATTATATTCCTCCATTTCCATAACTATTGTAGTCACATATTCAATCTCTCTGAAGCACAAACATTCCTCGGGAATGTGTTGGGGCTGTGGCCCAGCTGCTGTGGCCCAGCTGCTGCGGCGGCCATCTGAAGCTCAATTCGCCTCAATTCTTGGTCCGAATACTCAGGCTCAAATAAATACGGTTTGACGACATCATCGGCATCCCTCCAGTAGTTTTCTTGATGACTCGCGAGTATTTCGTCGCCAGACATATTTGTAGGTTGTTGTTGACTTGTTGTTAACTTTGCATAAATAATGTGTAACGCTGTTATCACCTCTCCGTCGAAAAAACGTACACCTGTGAATAAGGGCATAACGTGCTGTTTCTACGTAGCAGGGATTCTCTCGAGAGCGTCCATGTGCAGTTGTTACCCATCTCCACTGCCGTGGCAGTCGGCTACATAAAATAATGATATAAAAGAATCACAAATRTTTAAGGTGGAAAAGTACACATGTCYKGACTCAAAACGGATAGTACTTTTAACAAAAATAGGTAATTTGGCCRTATGCTTTCAATAAAACAATGAATTTGCCYACACTTTGTGGATTTCTGAATCATGAATTCACTGGCAATGGAGCTGAGCGAGTCCTGCATACAGCAACGCCACGAGTCACATGACCCGTTCTTGCAGCWGTTTCAGTACAGCACTACAGAGAGAGAKAGGGGGAAAGGGAAAACTCCASTGAATTAGTTTCAATGTATGGAACTATTTGKGAGTTTCTGGATTTTGGGTGAACTTCTCCTTTAAGTATTAGTCTTTAAAAACATAATTAGCAGTCGGTAGAGAGACGCTGGCACTCTATTGCAGCTGCGGAGAGGGCAGTGTGTGAGAGATGGGAGCGAGCAGATGGAGGGATCAAGGCAACTCGGCAACTAACCTGTTCTCATCCTCCTAGATCTATCTGCTGCCTTCGACACTGTGAACCATCAGATCCTCTCTCTCAGGGCTGGGCGTCTCAGGCTATGCACACTCTTGGATTGCATCCTACCTGACAGGCCGCTCCTACCAGGTGACGTGGAGAGGATCTGTGTCTGCACCACGTACTCTCACTACTGATGTCCCGCATGGCTCAGTTCTAGGCCCTCTCCTCTTCTCTCTATACACCAAGTCACTTGGCTCCGTCATATGCTCACATGGTCTCTCCTATCGTTGCTATGCGGATGACACTCAACTTTTCTCCTTCTGACACCCAGGTGGCGACACGCATCTCTGCGTGCCTGGCAGAAATCTCAACTTGGATGTCAGCCCACCACCTCAAGCTCAAAAACACAGAACTGCTTTTCCTTCCGGGGAAGGCCTGCCTGCTCAAAGACCTCTCCATCACGGTTGACAACTCCAGTGTCGCCCTCCCATTGGGTAAAGAACCTTAGCGTGACCCTGCACAACACCCTGTCGTTCTCTGCAAACATCAAAGCAGTGACCCGCTCCTGCAGTTTCATGCTCTACAACATCCATAGAGTACGACCCTACCTCACACAGCGGTGTGATCCTAATCCAGGCACTTGTCCTCTCCAGTCAGGACTACTGCAACTCGCTGTTGGCTGGGCTACTCTGCTTGTGCCATCAAACCCCTGCAACTTAACCAGGCGGGCTGCAGCGTTCTGAATTTCAAACTTCCCATGTTCTCTCATGTCACGTAACTTTATTCCATCTTGCATTGCGTTAGTGAACTCTAACTCCACTTGCTACACATTGAGCCTCTTTGCCACTTTGATGGGCCAACATAAACAACAAGCTACACACGTGAAGGCTACTGGTTGGGGCTACCAGTCTTTTTATGGTGCGCATGTCATAAAAACTACATTGAAAAGTTTGTTTTATTCAATAATTTAAAAAGTCATGATGTATCCTTGTATGTAACATGAACATTTTAATTTAGAAGAAGCCTTAATGTTAAAATAGGCCTATCATTTTTTCCCTAGCAAATATTGATACTCACACAAGTATTTGAATACTAACGTCCGTTTGAATATTAAAATAACCGCACACATCCCTAGCAGTCGGCATTCACATCCCAGCTGTTGGCTTTATGCATTCCTTATTATTAATGAATGATTAGCATCGGGCTATTAAATATATCATCATGCCTACTGGGAGAGGCCTCATATTAGTCTCTAGTGCTCAAAAATAAGAATACAACTCATTTCTCATTCTATCTACGTTTGAACCTCACCATAGTGTGTATTACATCATTTTGGGAATAACCTTGACAGTCAGCTTACTACATACTAGTCTCTAGGGTTCAAAACACAATAAATAAAAAATAAAAAGCTTTTGAGAAATTCTCCTTTGAAACAGCTTCTTTGTGGGTCTCAAACCAGAGCCATGCACAAAACACATGCATTTCAAAAGGTTGGACCATCAATTAAATACATTTCTCACAGGATCAGTAACCATCCCTATGCCAAATGATGTCAGGAACAGAGTGCTAAATGTTCAAGAAGCCATCCAAAAGCATTCTAAGCGTTCCTTTTTCACATAAAAGTTTGTGTGCATCTTCCCCAGTATTCCCCAGCCTTTCCCCCAGTATTTTTCTTTGAGTGTGATCAGAAGAGCATGGATTTCAATTCCACATTTCATATAGCAACAGGAGTCCAGGAATAAGAAGTTGTTGGTACTTAATCCTTCTGAGTAAAAAACATTCATGTGAACAATTTTCAAATGAACCGTCCATATCTTCTCTTACTGGGGCGAATGAGTCAGAGAAAGGATGAGAAGAGGCTAAGGATTAACCGTTCTAGAAAGTGGGGAATCATACAGGCCTTCAGAAAGTATTCATACCGCTTGACTCATTCCACATTTTGTTGTGTTACAGGCCGAATTCCAAAATGGATTAAATTGTTGTTTTTTTCTCACCCATCTACACACACTACCCCATAATGAAATTTGTGCAAATGTATTAAAAATGAAATACAGAAATCTAATTTACATAAGTATTCACACCCCTGAGTCTTTACTTAGTAGAAGCACTTTTTGGCTAAGTCTAAGAGCTTTCCACACTTGGATTGTGCAACATTTGCCCATTATTCTTTWAAAAAWTCCTCAAGCTCTGCCAAATTGGTTGTTCATCATTGCTAGAGAACCATTTTCAGGTCTGACCATAGATTTTCAAGTAGGGAGAGGGGTGGTCAACCATGCTCGTAATTGATTTAGGTTTGTCCAAAATTGTTTATTTGGGGTATCAGGTTGATTGTGGAGGTCTGCGCACTAAAACATTTATAGTCATTTACTCTACAAATGCATTGAGATACCGATSTGTCATTAACATGCCTCTCGCGACAAAAGCTCCAGCTGAAATGTCATTGCCAGAATCCATAAACACAATTGTGTAATGAAGCATGTGGAACTATGAAGCAAAGGTCTAAAGCYRWGGTTTTACAAGTTGGATTGTACAACACTGAATGAAGGTTTTGAAAGGATGAAGTGTCTGGTTTTGTGTTTATTTTGTCTACAACCCAGAATGAAGGGTTTGAAAGTGTCTGTGGTTTTATGCGTTGATTTTGTTTACTTACTCCTTTGATAGTTTAAGTAATAACCAAATGAATAAAATGTAATGATAATTATCAAAGAGTGAGTGATAAGAGGGAATGTGATGGAACATTTTATGTTTGTGCTTTTCTAATAACCAATTTCTGTGTTCATGCAAGTGACTGAACGTGTCTGGGAGCAATCCTCACTATCAGTATCTGCAATTTGGTAGTACGGCCAGAACCTTGTTTTGAGAAAGGGATATCTCAGTTTGGAGAGAAGAATCCTCGTGAGGTATTGGTCGGTCACATACATGAACCAAATATTAATGATTAATTAATTATGAATAAGCTAAATCATGCAAATATAACTTGTCTGTGTAAGCAGTATATAAGAGAACTAAACGGGACTGCCCCAGTGGAACTCACTTCAGACCGGTACTTTATGCATCTAAGTTTGACTGTGACCTCTCCGGCATACTGTTAATAAACAATGATTCATTTAAGATTGAAGTGTCCCTGTACAGAATCCAGTGCAACGTATGTGACTTGTTAAGAACATTTGTACTCCTGAACTTATTTAGGCTTGCCATAAAAGGGGTTGAATACTTACTGACTAAAGACATTTCAGCTTTTCATAAATKTGTAAAAATTTGAAAAATACATAATACTACTTTGACATTATGTAGGCCAGTGCAAAAAAACAGTGCAGAAAACATCTAAATGTAATACATTTTATACTCAGGCTGCAACACAACAAATGTGGAAAAAGTAAAGGGATGTGAATACTTTCTGAAGGCACTGTAACGTGAACTAACTCACTTTTGCACGTCGCGCTGGTCCGTACAATTGACCTCATTTTAGCACCCGAAAAACGTAATACTTCCAGATCTAATACACACAAATCTAACAATTCCCCAACAACTACCTAATACATACAAATCTAATGCATGAGAATATGAATGAGAATATGTACATATAAGTATATGGATGAGCGATGGCCGAGCAGCATAGGCAAGGTGCAGTAGATGGTATAAAATACAGTATATACATGTGATATGAGTAATGTAAGATATGTAAACATTATTAAAGTGCCATTGTTTAAAATGACTAGTGATCCATTTATTAAAGTGTCCAGTGATTGGGTCTCAATGTAGGCAGCAGCCTCTCGGAGTTAGTGATTGCTATTTAGCAGTCTGATGGCCTTGAGATAGAAGCTGTTTTTCATTCTCTCGGTCACAGCTTTGATCCACCTGTACTGACCTCGCCTTCTGGATGATAGCGGGGTGAACAGGCAGTGGCTCGGTTGGTTGTTGTGCTTGATGATCTTTTTGGCCTTCCTGTGATGTCGGGAGGTGTAGGTGTGGAAGGCAGGTAGTTTACCCCGGCGATGTGTTGTGCAGACCGCACCATCCTCTGGAGAGCCTTGCGGTTGAGGGCAGTGCAGTTGCCGTACCAGGCTGTGATACAGCCCGACAGGATGCTTTCGATTGTGCATCTGTAAAAGTTTGTCAGGGTTTTGGGTGACAAGMCAAATTTCTTCAGCCTCCTGAGGTTGAAGAGGCGCTATTGCGCCTTCTTCACCACACTGTCTGTGTGGGTGGACCATTTCACTTTGTCTGTGACATGTACGCCCAGGAACTTAAAAAAAAAAAACTTTCCACCTTCTCCACTGCTGTTCCTTCGATGTGGATAGGTGGGTGCTCTCTCTGCTGTTTCCTGAAGTCCACAATCATCTCTTTTGTTTTGTTGACTTTGAGTGAGAGGTTGTTTTCCTGACACCACACTCCGAGTGCCCTCACCTCCTCCCTGTAGGCTGTCTCGTTATTGTTGGAGATCAAGCCCACTACTGTTGTCGTCTGCAAACTTGATGATTGAGTTGGAGGCGTGCATGGCCACACAGTCGTGGGTGAACAGGGAGTACAGGAGAGGGCTGAGCACACACCCTTGTGGGGCCCCAGTGTTCAGGGTCAGCGAAGTGGAGATGTTGTTTCCTATCCTCACCACCTGGGGGCGGCCCGTCAGAAAGTCCAGGACCCAGTTAAACAGGGAGGGGTTGAGACCCAGGGCCTCCAGCTTGATGATGAGCTTGGAGGGTACTATGGTGTTGAATGCTGAGCTGTTGTCAATGAACAGCATTCTTACATAGGTATTATTTTTGTCCAGATGGGATAGGGCAGTGTGCAGTGCGATGGCGACTGCGTCATCTGTGGACCTGTTGGGGCGGTATGCAAACTGAAGTGGGTCTAGGGTGGCCGGTAAGGTGGCAGTGATATGATACTTGACTAGCCTCTCAAAGCACTTCACGATGACAGAAGTGAGTGCTACGGGGTGGTAGTCATTTAGTTCAGTTGTCTTCGCCTTCTTGAGTACAGGAACAATGGTAACCATCTTGAAGCATATGGGGACAACAGACTGGGATAGGGATCGATAACAGCCTCCACTCTCCTGGGAAGGATTTCCAGTAGATGTTGAAACATTGCTGTGGGGAAATGCTTCCATTCAGCCATAAGAGCATTAGTGAGGTTGGGCACTGATGTTTGGCACTGATGTTGGGCAATTAGGCCTGGCTCGCAGTCTGCGTTCCAATTCATCCCAGAAGTGTTTGATGGGGTTGTGGTCAGGGCTCTGTGCATGCTAGTCAAGTTCTTCCACACCGATCACGACAAACAGACCTCGCTTTATGCACGGTGGCATTGTCATGCTGAAACAGGAAAGGGCCTTCCCCAAACTGTTGCCACAAAGTTGGAAGTGCAGAATAATCTAGAATGTTGTAGAGTTAAGATTTGCCGTCACTGGAACTAAGGGGCCTAGGCCAAACCATGAAAAACAGCCATAGACCATTATTCCTCCTCCACTACAGTTAGCACTATGCATTGGGGCAGGTAGCATTCTCCTGGCATCCGCCAAACCCAGAGTCATCCGTTGGACAGTCAGATGGTGAAGTGTGATTCATCACTCTAGAGAACGCGATCCACTGCTCCAGACTCCAATGGCCGTGAGCTTTACACCACTCCAGCCGACGCTTGGCATTGTGCATGTTGATCTTAGGCTTTTGTGCAGCTGTTTCAGGCCATGGAAACGCATTTCATGAAGCTCCCGACTAACAGTTCTTGTGCTGACGTTGCGTCCAGAGGCCGTTTGGAACTTGGTATTGAGTGTTGCAAACAAGGACAAACGATTTTTAAGCACTACGCACTTTAGCAGTCGACGGTCTCGTTCTGTGAGCTTGTGTGGCCTACAACTTCACGGCTGAGAAGTTGTTGCTCCCAGACGTTTCCACTTCACAATAACAGCACTTACAGTTGACCAGGGAAGCTCTAGCAGAGCAAAAATTTGACGAATTGACTTGCTGGAAAGCAGTGGCGTGCCGTGGGCCTGGGGCCTAGGCCTTCAGTGAGGTACTACACAGTCCCACCCGAATTAATCCACCTCTTATTACCATCATTATGATGCCATGGCTCTAGACACTATACATTTAGACAGAAACGCAGTATAACCAGGCGTTGCGTCACCTTGAAATTGACAAATTGACATTTTTGGGTAAACAGTGTTTAACAGACAACTCAAGTTTGCAAAGCCAGTGTGGCTCCAAACACCAAATCGATCACTTGCAAATAATAGGCATTCCCAGCAGTACAGTTTGCAGTGCTTCTCGGAGCCTGTGAGCCATTGACAGCGCTCGTAGTTGAAACTTTGAAAGTGGCGAGCGAACTAACCCCTTTCCCGCCTGTGACAGGCTTTGTGGCGTCGGGCGACCTCTCCTTACAATGTCTAACTTTTCTTGAAAAGTTCGTCTTGAGAATGGCGTTATAATTATATCCTCGACCAAATCGGTATCTTCTCCTCCTTCCGCCATTGTGGGTTGAAAAAACAGCTTAGTAGAACGCGAATTAATTCGTTTATCAAATTCAGTTTCCTAGATCTGCATAGACCTGCCCATAGGACCTGCCTYTCAATATTGGTAATCCAATCAAAAGACGTGCACGCACTACGCCTGCTAGCTGGCTCCTGTGTAACACTGGAGCCAGCCAGCAGGCGTACAATAGCCAACTCTRAAGCTGATTGGTTGACACAAAATTTTAATTTCCATTCCCTATAAGCTACAAGCGCCCGCACTGTTGATTCTGAAGGCCTGAGAGCAGATTTTAGACCCCTGGCAACACATGATGGCTGAATATGATTGGATAAAAGATCTAACATAAAGACCAGCCCTCCAAATCTCAACCTGGGGCTGGAAGCAGTGCAACCAAGAGGAAARCTATGAAATGAAGAGTATAACTCTTACTCTGGGGAATAATTTAATACATATTTGTGGGAAAATATATATATTTTTWWAATTATATTCTGATGATGTTTAGGCCAGCAGAGAAGGCCTTGCAGGCCCTGACGGCCCACCACTGCTGGAAAGGTGGTCTCCTATGACTGTGCCTCGTCAGCAACGGGTGTGGTTGAAATAGCCAAATCCACTAATTTGAAGGGGTGTCTACATACCTTTGAATATAGTGTATTCCACAACTACCGTGTAGTTTTGCTTGTTGAGTTCACATATTTCAGCTGCTACTCCTTCCTATGGGCGACTGGGGAGTGAAGTGGTGATTAGAAGATCCCCCTGAATAGGTTTGGACACCTGACAGTCTTTGCATGTACTGACTATTTCCTGGATGTTTTTATTTATTCCAGGCCACCACACACTACCTCTAGCTCGCTCCCGGCACTTCACAACGCCCTAACAGCCGTCATGTACACTCTCTAACATCTAATTTCTCATGTTTTGTGGCACTACTATTCTATTACCATACAACATTAGTCTTTGTGAGGTTGAGAGGTGCTGTCGGCAGGTGTAGTAGGCTTTTAACTCGTCTGGCACTTTGACTGCATACTTAGGCCATCTTGTTGTCACAGTGTTTCACCATCTGCAGCTCTGCATCCTGTTGTGTCTGCTTCTTRACGACGTCAAACCTGGTGGGTGAGATAGCACGCGGATCATAGGCCTCGATTATACTGGTCAGCTCTGCGATCTTTTATGTAACAGCTGCCTGCGGATGTCTGGAAAGGGTGTAGGGTTCTAACGCATCATTCACATCAACAGTCTCTGGCACCTCAAAGGCACTAAGTCAAGGTCTTTGCAGTGGAATGAGAGGTTTGTGATATCACTGCAGTGTGAATGCATCTAGGCCACACAGATACCTGGTAAACGTCTTACATGCCCAGACTGCTGCGAGACACTACTTTTCCATCTGTGCATAAGCGCTTCTCTGCATCGGTGAGAGTCCTGGAGCAATAAGCTACTGACTAACTGTCCATCGTATTTCTGTAGTAGGACCCCGCCTAACCCATAACTACTGGCATCTGCACTGATGGGCTTTGTCACGTCATAAAATGCCAGTACAGGATGAGTTGCTTTAACTTCCTAAAGGCCTCCTCCTGCACTGCAGCATCACTCTTGAGCAACTCGTTGAGTGGTTTGGTGACATCGGCTAGACCCAGTAGGTACCTGCCTAGGTAGAGGATCATACCCAGGACCCTGCTCAGATCAGTCACGTTGCTTGCCGGCTCCAGCTGGGTGACGGCCTGGATCTTGGCATCAACAGGAAGAATGCCATTCTCGTCAAAGTTATGTCATATGTAGTTGAGACATTTCTGTCGCAGTAGATTTTTGTCTGGGTTGAGCTTCAAACCTGCATCCTCCAGTGTGTATAGGAGTCTCACATCATCCTCTGCTGTGTGAGTAACTAAGGATCTCATCCATGTAAATGGCCACGCCCTCTTAGTCCTTCAGGAGCCCTGTCATCTCACGCTGGAAGATTTCTGGGGYACTAGTGATTCCAAATGGAAGTCTGCTGAAATAGTACATTCCAAAAGGCGTTATGAATATGTTAAGCTTGACGCGCTCTCTCTAGTGGAATCTGCCAGAAGCCACTTCCTGCATCTAAAAGAGAAAACACCTTGGCACCAGCCAACTTTGGCAGGGTATGTAGGTAGAATGTGTGACTCTCTTTTCACTGAGAAGTTTAACATTCTCAGGTCAGCACATACCCTCGGCTGATCTTTGTTCTTCTTGGGCACCAGGACCATAGGAGCACACCGCTATGTATGCTCCCTGATCACGCCACTCGCCACCATGAGGTCAAGCTCCTTTTTCGCCTTGTAGAGCATGGGCAGTGACACACGTCTGGCTGTGTTTACACTGTAGGGTACCGCAACATTTTATTTTTGATTGGTTTTATCTTCAGCTTGCTCAGGTCTGCAGGATGAGCACACGAGCTCCTCTGTGCTTTTGACCTCTTCTATTCTCTTTATCACACTTTGAACCTAAAACGGCTGTCCTTTCCAAATAGTAGTAACTGTAAAGTGACTCCTACAGCTCAGTTTACCCCCTGGGCTGTCTAGTTACTGTGCTCTTTAGTGGTGGCATGTTTTTTTAGTGTGCTATAAGTCTTTTCTGATATGACAATTGTATCTGCCCCTGTGTCAACCTAAAGGTCTATTGCAGTACATTTTATTGGCAGTTTCCACTGTCCATGCATTGTTTGAGTCATCAACATCTGTGACTTCTCCCAGGAAATAGAACTCATCCTCTTCTCCGCCCTCGTTGGCTGCAGCAACCTCTGACCACACAGGACAAACAACCGCAAAATGCGCCGGCAACGCTATAATAAAATATTTCCAATACAATACACAAGTCACCAACTGTAAACATAATCATGCGGTACTGTGGGCATAGCCATTCATAGATACATTTTTTTTTTTAAATAACATCTCAACTGAACTCTATTAAAGTCCTCACATGCAATATTGAGTAATAGCCAATGGAAAGAAAGCGTACCCAAATGTGCTTCAGCCAGCTCGAACAAAAAGGGAATCAGGTGCTTGACAGAGACTTGAAAAGCTGGGAGGCACCTTCATAGCCTGGCAGGGGAGTGTCCCATTAGCCATGTTAATCGTAAATGTCAATAGTAGCAACTAGACATCGGCTGATCAAACAAGTAAATAAAGTATGAGCATTCTAAATTCCTACACAAACATTCCACTTGTATAATAACAAAATAAGAAGTTTAAAAAAAAAAGGTATTAAGTAGGTTTAAGGTGTGGGGGGGGAAATTGATAGTTATACATTGGGATATTATTTGACGATATCGTATTGACAATATCGCAATATTATATACAGTTTGTGCAATTGTAGTAAGATTAGGGAGGTAAGGCAATAAATAGGCCATAGTGGCGAAATAATTACAATTTAGCATTAACACTGGAGTGATAGATGTGCAGATGATGATGTGCAAGTAGAGATACTGGGGTGCAAAAAGAGCAAAAATAAATAACAAATATGGGGATGAGGTAGTTGGGTGGACCATTTACAGATGGGCTGTGTAGAGGGTGCAGTGATCAATAAGCTGCTCTGACAGCTGATGCTTAAAGTTAGTGAGGGAGATATGAGTCTCCAGCTTCAGTGATTTTTGCAATTCGTTCCAGTCATTGGCAGCAGAGAACTGGAAGGCAAGGCAGCCAAAGGAGGAGTTGGCTTTGGGGATGACCAGTGAAATATACCTGCTGGAGCGCGTACTACGGGTGAATATTGCTATGGTGACCAGTGAGCTGAGATAAGGTGGGGCTTTACCTAGCAAAGACTGGAGCCAGTGGGTTTGGCGACGAATATGAAGCGAGGGCCAGCCAACAAGAGCATACAGGTCACAGTGGTGGGTAGTATATGGGGCTTTGGTGACAAAATGGATGGCACTGTGATAGACTACATCTAATTTGCTGAGTAGAGTGTTGGAGGCTATTTTGTAAATGACATCGCCAAAGTCAAAGATCAGTAGGATAGTCAGTTTTACGAGGGTATGTTTAGCAGCATGAGTGAAGGAGGCTTTGTTGTAAAATAGGAAGCCGAATCTAGATTTAATTTTGGATTGGAGATGCTTAATGTGAGTCTGGAAGGAGTCTAACCAGACACCTAGGTATTTGTAGTTGTCCACATATTCTAAGTCAGAACCATCCAGATTCTAGTCGGGCGGGCGTGGGCAGCGATCGGTTGAAAAGCATACATTTAGTTTTACTAGCATTTAAGAGCAGTTGGAGGCCACGGAAGGAGTGTTGTCTGGCATTGAAGCTTGTCTGGAGGTTTGTTAACAGTGTCAAAAGAAGGGCCAGAAGTATACAGAATGGTGTCGTCTGCGTAGAGGTGGATCAGAGAATCACCAGCAGCAAGAGAGACATCATTGATATATACAGAGAAAAGAGTCGGCCCGAGAATTGAACCCTGTGGTATGCCCAGAGACTGCCAGAGGTCCACCAATTTGACACACYGAACGCTATCTGAGAAGTAGTTGGTGAACAGGCGAGGCAGTCATTGGAGAAACCAAGGCTGTTCAGTCTGCCGATAAGAATGCGGTGATTGACAGAGTCGAAAGCCTTGGCCAGGTCGAGGAAGACGGCTGCACAGTACTGTCTTTTATCGATGGCGGTTATGATATCATTTAAGAGAAGGTACGGTGGGATTCAAAATGGTCAGTGATTTGTTTATTAACTTGGCTTTCGAAGACTGAAAAGGCAGGGCAGGATGGATATAGGTCTATAACAGTTTAGCACCTCTGACAAGAGTGTCGGCAGTACATTTTCTGCTGTTAACATAGAACAGATTTTCCGCCGTCAGCCTCGTTAAAATCCTCCAGACCCCAAGATGTCAATACCCTATTTTTGCCTGCTTAAAATTTGTAGCTAACTAGCAAGATGCGCTAGTGTTGTTGCTAGCTCGCTAGAATTTGTATTAAGCCCTTGTTGATACTAGCTTAGCGAGCAACATTATAATTAAATCACAATGGATTTGTTTTTGAATGAAGCAGCTGCCTGTTAGCTGCCGAGAGTCAGTTGAATAGCTAGCTACCTATTTTGTGTTAATTCCCATGAGTCTATGCGATTGGGGGTGACATATGGAATTGTTTTTAGATGGTCATACCATGGTTCATTTAGCTATTTGATTTAGAATTTTAGGACCCCTTCAAGTATTCCCCCCCAAAATATATACATTTGATATGATATTGAATTTGGCCTTTACTACTACAGCCCATAGACCCACATTGAACACATTCATAAAATGGCAAAAAAGGACAGTACAACAAAATAAATCATACGGAATAAGGGGGTGGATTACACCGGGAAAAGTGTCGCTTTTTTCCTTTTGACGTCACGCGGACAGTAGTGCTCTTTGATTGGCTTTGCCGGCCACCGACAGGCAGACGATTCTACGTTTAGAAATGTCTGGTTCGTCAGTACTAGGTCGGTACACAGCAAGTGGTGTCTTTTGTTCTAGCAAGAGAAGGAATTACCTCCTACTGTGCTAAGTACCTATCGGCAGTCAGTCTGACCCCTCACAGCTGTGTTCATGTTTGCCTGGTTTTGATTCCCTGTGGCGATAGGTTAAGGGAATCTTCTGAGATGGTTGTCATTGAACAAAATGTCAGGGATAATTGCCTTGCAGACCAGCAATAACGATGTGATTGTCATGGCCCCTCACTGAGGCAGTTATCAGCATATTACATGTACTTCTTACTGATAAAGCATCAAGCATCTACATCACAGGCATGAATAGGAAGTAGCCGGCTGCTTGTATACAATTTATATACCTACAGATGCTGTCTACATAAAATATAATTATGTCTTTGTTGGTTTACAGAATGCATTTTAATAGCTACAATATGATTTTTCCTGTAACGTAAACAGTCTAATTCTTTGGAGGGGTACATTTGGAGATCTCCTTAATACACAGTAATAGCCTTAAAATTGGGGTCACTAACTTTAGAAAAGATATGGAAAAGTACCAACAATCCCTGGAGGAAAAAGAAAAGTACAAGCCTTAGGCAAAATGTAATGTTTACAGCGATCATGGAGGGGACGTTAATATATTCATTGAAAGTGGGGCTTCAGGCATCATGGCGTCTAGGGATCTAATAAAAATATGACACAGTGAGATGCGGCAAAAGTCAATAAAACCACATCTAGTGCTTGACTTGTACTGAAATAGGTGCTGGTACTCATTTTAAGTGCTGGTACCGTTTATGTACTGAACAAAAATATAAGCGCAACATGCAAAGTGTTGGTACACGTTTCGTGAGCTGAAATTAAATATATATGTTCCATATGCACAAAAAGATTATTTCTCTCAAATTTGGTGCACAAATTTGTTTACATCCCTGTTAGTATTTCTCCTTTGCCAAGATAATCCATCCACAGCATATTAAGAAGCTGATTAAACATATCATTACACAGGTGCACCTTATGCTGGGGACTATAAAAGGCTACTCTAAAATGTGTAGTTTTGTCACACAACACCACAGATGTCTCAAGTTGAGGGAGCTTGCAATTGGCATGCTGACTGCAGACATGTCCACCAGAGCTGTTGCCAGACAACTGAACGTTAATTTCTCTACCAAACGCGGTTTTAGAGAATTGTGCAGTACGCCCAACCGGCCTCACAATCACAACCTCCACATCCGGCTTCTTCACCTGCGGGTTCGTCTGAGACCAGCCACCCTGACAGCTGATGGAATTATGAGTATTTGTCTGTAATAAAGCTCTTTTATGAAGAAAAAAAAAGTCTGATTTGCTTGGTTCCCAAGTTGGTGGGTCTATGTTCTCTATGTTCTCCCATGCCCACCCATGGCTGAGGCCCTCCCCAGTCATGTGAAATCCATAGATAAGGGCCTAATGAAATTATTTCAATTGACTCCTTTCCTTATGAACTGTAACTCAGTAAAATTGTTGAAGTTGTTGCGTTTATATTTTTGTTCAGTATATTTAGGTGCAGGAACTCCTTCATACTATTCTATACGAGGTGCAGGTACTCAGTTCCGGTGAGCTCCTACCTAAGTCAAGTACTGAGCACATCTTACATCCCACCTAATCTCCATACTGGACATGAATGGCATTTAAAATTCACATGCTACTGTACATGAGAATGCTTAAAAATATCACAGATACAGTATTCTTTACTTTTTTCAGTTGTGATTGTGGTACTGGGTTAGTTTAGTGATGGAATTGATCTGGGATTTTACAATGTGTAGTGGGACTGTACTGAGCTAACCACAAGACATGCTGATTGTGTTGTGATTTCTGTGTCTGAGCAGTGTTCAGGTTAAAGGGGTAGGAAAGAAAAAAAACTGTTTGGAAAGTTCTGCTGTTGTTGAGTGCCCTCGTTCAATGTCACAGCGTTATTAACTGTTAAATATACATTATATCCTACGGCATTCTTCAGGCAAAAATCTGTATGCTGCAATGTACAAGCCTTTAGAGCAGGGGTGTCAAGAGTAAGGCCGCGGGCCACATCCGGCCCGGAGAAGGTTTTTTACGGCCCCTGGGATGATCTTGATTTATTATTAGAACGGCCCGCAGACCGCAGCAAGCCGGCAGCCCGCAGATCTTTTACACGCACCAATACTACATTTCCACAATGCAACGGTGACGCACCGAGCAGTAGGCTGCTTCATTTCAATATTTATTGGCACAGCAGTCGTCAGCATCACAGTAAAATTAACTTTCAGATACCCATCAAAAATGGCAAACGGAAGGTGGACACTGAGAACCGGGGGTTTCAAACAAGGTGGGAGTCGGAGTATATGTTCACGGAGGTAGCTGGAAAACCTGTGTGTCTTCTGTGTGGAGAAAGGTGGGGTACTGAAAGAGTATAATCTGAGACGACATTATGAAACGAAACACGCGGACAAAACAAAGAATATGGACATGGAACAAAGGCTACAAAAGGCAGAGGAATTAAAACGAGGCCTCAAATCTCGACAGGCTCTGTTCAAAAAAGCCAAATCACAAGGCCAGGCTGCTGTCAAGGCCAGTTTTATTTTGGCAGAAGAGATCGCTAAATCAGCCCGGCATTTACGGCTATTATTGTTTTTTTCTTTGAAGTAAATTTAGCCCACTTTTGCTAAAATAGAAAATATAGGCTACTGATGGTGCCTTGAATACCGGTTTCTTTCTATTAATGTTCATGTTATGGGGATTTTTATATAAAGGAAATTTGTCTTTTGTGTCTGTTGAAAATTAAAGATTACTGACAGAGCCATAAGAAAATATTGCTTTATTTATCTGATCATATTGGAATATATTTGTTAGGTTTTCAGTAGGTTCAATTAGGTTCACTAGACTATATGCGTCATTTAAAAAATTTTCAATGAACATTCGAAACAGTCCGGCCCTCGGCTTGTAGCTAAATTTTTTATTTGGCCCTCCGTCCATTTGACTTTGACACCCCTGCTTTAGAGGATATGGAGGTGTACAGAAAACAGTACTGTAGGTGTTGTTGATGCCTGGCAGCGTACTGAGAACAGCACTGTGGGTGTAATTGTCGCCTTTGAATCTGCTCAGATCTCAACTGAGCTGATGTGATCTCGTACTCACCATGCTGGTGTCAACGACCTGCCCTATTCCCGACCTGGTCCTCTCCAGCAGGGCCAGGACCACCCCGAGGGCACAGGTCAGACCCCCGCCTGCAAAGTCTGCCAACAGGTTCAGAGGAGCGTAGGGCTTCTCATGGCTCCGGCCCAGCATGGACAACAAGCCTGACACAGGAAGAGAGGAATACATGGAGTGAGAGAAGCAGAGATGGAGGAGGATACATCATCCTTTCTTAATGTCTGTATGGACCATGGTACAAACATAAACAAAGTAAATGATCTAAAACAAATCTAGTCTAAATGATAAGTCCTTACAGTGGCTTGCGAAAGTATTCACCCCCTTGGCATTTTTCCTACTTTGTTGCTTTACAACCTGGAATTAAAATAGATTTTTTGGGGGGGTTTGTATCAGTTGATTTACACAACATGCCTACCACTTTGAAGATGCAAAAAATGTTTTATTGTGAAACAAACAAGAAATAAGACAACAACAAAAGAGAACTTGAGCGTGCATAACTATTCACTCCCCCAAAGTCAATACTTTGTAGAGCCACCTTTTGCAGCAATTACAGCTGCAAGTCTCTTGGGGTATGTCTCTATAAGCTTGGTACATCTAGCCACACAGATTTTGTCCATTCTCCAAGGCAAAACTGCTCCAGCTCCTTCAAGTTGGATGGGTTCTGCTGGTGGACATCAATCTTTAAGTCACACCACAGATTCTCAATTGGATTGAGGTCTGGGCTTTGACTAGGCCATTCCAAGATATTAAAATGTTTCCCCTTAAACCACTCAAGTGTTTCTTTAGCTGTATGCTTAGGGTCATTGTCCTGCTGGAAGGTGAACCTCCGTCCCAGTCTCAAATCTCTGGAAAACTGAAACAGGTTTCCCTCAAATATTTCCCTGTATTTGGCACCATCCATCATTCGTGAAATTCTGACCAGTTTCCCAGTTCCTGACGATGAAAAACATCCCCACAGCATGATGCTGCCACCAACATGCTTACCTGTGGGGATGGTGTTCTCGGGGTGATCAGAGGTGTTGGGTTTGTGCCATACATAGTGTTTTCCTTGATGGCCAAAAAGGTCAATTTTAGTCTCATCTGACCAGAGTACATTCTTCCATATGTTTGGGAAGTCTCCCACATGCTTTTTGGCAAACACCAAATGTGTTTGCTTATTTTGTTCTTTAAGCAATGGCTTTTTTTCTGGCCACTCTTCCGTAAAGGCCAGCTCTGTGGAATGTACGGCTTAAAGTGGTCCTATGGACAGATACTTCAATCTCCACTGCGGAGCTTTGCAGTTCCTTCGGGGTTATCTTTGGTCTCTTTGATGCCTCTCTGATTAATGCCCTCCTTGCCTGGTCTGTAAGTTTTGGTGGGCGGCCCTCTTGGCAGGTTTGTTGTGGTGCCATATTCTTTCCATTATTTAATAATGGATTTAAATGGTGCTCCGTGGGATGTTCAAAGTTTCTTATATTTTCTTATAACCAAACCCTGAAATGTACTTCTCCACAACTTTGTCCCTGGCCTGTTTGGAGAGCTCCTTGGTCTTCATGGTGCCCCTTACTTAGTGGTGTTGCAGACTCTGAGGCCTTTCAGTACAGGTGTATATATACTGAGATCATCTGACACTTAGATTGCACACAGGTGGACTTTGTTTAACTAATTATGTGACTTCTGAAGGTAATTGGTTGCACCATATCTTATTTAGGGGCTTCATAGCAAAGGGGGTCAATACATATGCACGCACAACTTCCGTTTTAATTTTAATTTTATAMGAATTTTTTTTTTTTCATTTCACTTCACCAATTTGGACTATTTTGTGTATGTCAATTACATGGAATCCAAATAAAAATCCATCCAAATTACAGGTTGGAATGCAACAATATAGGAAAAGGCACTGTATATGCACACACACTGTCAAGAGTATGTGAACACCCCTTCAAATTAGTGGATTTGGCTATTTCAGCGACACCTGTTGCTGACAGGTGTATAAAAATCGKGCACACCCCCATGCAATCTCCATAGACAAACACTGGCAGTAGAATGGCCCATACTGAATAGCTCAGTGACTTTCAACGTGGCACCGTCATAGGATGCCACCTTTCCAACAAGTCAGTTTGTCAAATTTCTGCTCTGCTAGAGCTGCCCCGGTCAACTGTAAGTGCTGTTATTGTGAAGTGTAAACGTCTAGGAGCAACAACGGCTCAGCCGCGAAGTGGAAGGCCACACAAGTGCACAGAACGGGACTGCCAAATCGTCTATCCTCGGTTGAGACACTCAATACCGAGTTCCAAACTGCCTCTGGAAGCAACATCCGCACAAAAACTGTTAGATCGGGAGCTTCATGAAATTGGTTTCCATGGCCGAGCAGCTGCACACAAGCCTAAAATCACCATGCGCAATGCAAGCGCTGGCTGGGGTGGTGTAAAGCTTGTCGCCATTGGACTCTGGAGCAGTGGAAACGTTCTCTGGAGTAACGAATTACGCTTCACCATCTGGCAGTCCGACGGACAAACCTGGGTTTGGCGGATGCCAGGAGAACGCTAACTTCCCAAATGCATAGTGCCAACTGTAAAGTTTGGTGGAGGAGGAAAAATGGTCTGGGGCTGTTTTTCATGGTTCGGGTTAGGCCCCTTAGATCTAGTGAGGCAAATCTTATCGCTACAACATACAATGACATTCTAGATGATTCCACGCTTCCAAATCTGAGACAACAGTTTGGAGAAGGCCCTTTCCTGTTTCAGCATGACAATGTCCTTGTGCACAAAGCAAAGTCCATACAGAAATGGTTTGTTGAGATCGGTGTGGAAGAACTTGACTGGCCTACACAGAGCTCTGATCTCAACCCCATCGAACACCTTTGGGATGAATTGGAACGCCGACTGCGAGCCATGCCTAATCGCTCAACAGTGCCCGACCTCACTAATGCTCGAGGCTGAATGGAAGCAAGTCCCCGCAGCAATGTTCCAACATCTAGCAGAGAGCCTTCCCAGAAGAGTAGAGGCTATTATAGCTGCAAAGGGGTGACCAACTCCATATTAATGCCCTCATTTCTGAATGAGATGTTCGACCAGCAGGTGTCCACATACTTTTGGTCATGTAGTGTAATTAAAAACAAAAAACTACATTTTAACTGAGAAGTAGGCATTTGTCTGAAGCTGAAAAAGGAAATTCACATGAACACCACAAGTCCTACTCCATCTATGCTGTACCAAGGTTTTCCAGCACACTGCTTTGACCTACTACAGTAGCTATGTTGGTCTATGTTGGTCTATTGTACACAATGTGTATGTAGGTTGCTTAGGATTCAATCCTTCTCAAACAGTGAAATCTAAAATCACTTGAAGTTGGGATGTCCCTCCTACCATTTAATTTGCTCTTCCGACTGTCCATCTATTCATGGCTGAACCCTACGTCATAGCCACTGACAATGCACATGCATGCAATCCTTACATTGTAGGGCAGCTGGAAAAAGCGGTTTCTTCACTATAGCACATTTGGAGATGGACTTAGCCATTAAATCTAAAATAATGAATAGATTTTAAACAAAAAACACTGTCATAGATGGACAGGATTAATATGAGATGAAAGGTGATTTCAGGAAGCCAAGCTAGAGCTCTATGAGATGTTCACAGCGCTGAACATCCCACAGAGGTCTCTCTTGATGTTTTGATCAAGAGAGACCTTTAGAAGATATGCACATTTTCAAATATGTATTTTAGGCCACATTATACAATGGGTGTGTCTAATCCTGAATGCGGGTTGGTTAAAATTGCATTCCAGCTGGTGTCTATTCCACAAGTTACCACTGGCAAAATCTATGATGTTTAAAATGCCTATTTACGCTGTTCCATCTGACTGCGCAATCGTCTCATCAGCCCAGCCAGGCAATTTACAAACTTGACCTCCACTACAAAAAGCTTCTTGACATTATCGCCCATTTCTTTTAGACTAATATTTTGTTTTCAACAGCAGAGATTTGTATAAACCTTGCTGTCTGTCTCTCCGACATTTGCAACATTGTTTCAATATTCAAAAATTCGATCTCCAGCTGTCCCATAGTAATGAACGTGTCGGGAGTTGGGACAGGAAGCAGCGTTTCTCAGCCAGTCGAAATCATGAATCAGCTGGCATTATTTTTATGGATATATACAAAGAAATGTCAATTGAAAAAGAGGTAAAACGAAACAAAAGTGCAGGTAGTTTGCAGTCTTTCCAGCTTCGGTTTGAAGTGATTGTGTTACACGGAACCTAAACCGGCTGCGCGCGTGCGCTATTGTGCATAAATGTATTTTGCCCCCCCACACCAAACGCGATCACGACACGCAGGTTAAAATATCAAAACAAACTCTGAACCAATGACATTAATTTGGGGACAGGTCGAAAAGCATTAAACATGTATGGCAATTTAGCTAGTTAACTTGCACTTGCTAGCTAACATTAATTTGTCCTATTTAGCTAGATTGCTGTTGCTAGCTAATTTGTCCTGGGATATAAACATTGAGTTGTTATTTTACCTGAAATGCACAAGGGCCTCTACTCCGACAATTAATCCACACATAAAACGGCCAACCGAATCGTTTCTAGTCATCTCTCCTCCTTCCAGGCTTTTTCACCTTTGAACTTATATGGTGATCGCATCTAAACTTTCATTGTATTACCACGACAACCGGCAACAAAGTTAGTCTTTCAATCACCCACGTGGGTATAACCAATGAGGAGATGGCACGTGGGTACCTGCTATAAACCAATGAGGAGATGGGAGAGGCAGGACTTTCAGCGCGATCTGCGTCAGAAATAGGAATGACTTCTATTTTAGCCCTTGGCAACGCAAACGCTCGTTGGCGCGCGCGAGCAGTGTGGGTGCAATAATTGAATAACATGGATTCTTTTTTTTTTTTTATTGTGCGACGCTCGCACACGCGATGTGTCCGGTCTGGTCAGCATGTTAGCTGTGTTGTTGGCTAGCTCCTCTGAACAAGGTCCTGACGAGAGAGCACATTTTCTATGCCAGGTAGAATCACACCTCATTAGCTCATTGTTATGGATGTGTCCAAATAAATGTCACTAGAAAAAGAGCTTAAAACAAATGCAAATGCAGCTACTGTTGTTATTCATTCTGCACTGTTTGACGTGACTGTAAGGTAGCAGTAGTTGGCTAGCTAGCAAGCAAGGGATAAGAACGTTGCCAACCAGTATGGCAATGTAACATTTAGAACGAACGACTGGGTCTCTAGCAAACGACCAGCCGGTTTGGGTAGCAACCCTAGATTTGTGTCAGGACTATATCTTGTGGAAGGATGAAATAGTAGGATGGAAGGATGAAATAGTATGAATAAATTCATAAAAATACAAATTAAATGAAAATATGTCAATCATTATTTGAATATGTTGGTAACCCGATGTATAAAAGTGATAATGCCCTCGAAGCCGGTGTTAGGATATATTGCCAAGGTTTGCCGGCCCTCGACTTCGTATCGGGCCTAACAACACCTGTGAAAATATATTTTCCAAACACTGGCTTCTCTGGCATTTTCATTTAAATAGAATTCTGCTGTAGAATTTTCAACATGGAGGTAATTTTCAAAACAGACATAACTTGTAATTTGTTCTTTGTTTTTGAGCTAACTTAGTTTTAAAAGAGCACAACCTCTTCTATAATATAGTGTCCCATAGTTCATTTGGTAGAGCATGGCACTTGCAATACCAGGGTTGTGTGTTTGATTCCCCAGTATGAAAAAAGTATGAAAATGTATGCACTCACTACAAGTCGCTCTGGATAAGAGTGTCTGCTAAATAATAAAAAATGTAAATATGACACCACATTTATGTCAATAGGAATTACACTAATTTAGTCTTCCATTGTGTAAAAACACTCACTATCAAAAAACAAGTAACACTCAACACAACAAAAAAAACTAGATTATTTTAAAATGTTGTAAATTTGACTAAATTACTCATTCAAAAAGTATAATTATATTATACTTAAAAATATTGTTTACTTCTGTAACAATGTAAAAATGCAAACAACTTACTTAATTACTGACTATTGTCCCTCCCCATGGGGAAATTTTGTTGCAGTATCATGTACACTTTTAAAGTAGAATCTAAATACAGTAGAAAACAAATTTACAATACAACATTCATAACAGTTACATACCAATAAATAAAAGAGACTAGCCTGCTGGCCTTACTGGGTCAATAGGAACATTAGCCCGAGCTGTTTAGGAGGGATATCACACCTGGCACAAATTATTGTCTAGTTCTGTTTTTCCTGCTGGGGGTGCCCTACACCTGCACCCAGATGGGAGTAGTTCAAAGTTCAGGTACAGGGGATGGCTTGGGTCTAAATAATTGTGAGCCTTGCTGAGAACCTGACCTTAAAGACCTCATCCAAGCCTGTCTGCTTGACTCCAAGTACCTCGCCTGCTGTGGTGATAATCCGTCTCCGCATATTTTTCTGGCTGACAGTGGCATTGCCAAAGCAACAAGCAATACAAACATTTTAAACCTGTAAAATTGAGAGTATTAGTAGGCACAATTGACTCAACACAGAAGTTTACATAGTCTGAAACATCTGTGAGTTCGTTAAGATCAGAGCTGCTGTCCTCAAATACCTCTCACATAGTACATTCAAAACACCCTTGGAGACGAGTGATACTATTGTCGTTCCAGATGAGGACAGTTATAACTATAGGTTTCTCTACACTGTGGTCTGATGTCCCCAGTGTAGGTCTGGTGGTGGCAGAGAAAGCATTTGGTATTGTCCCATAGCACAAATTCCGAGTCTTATTTTTCCTGGTGTGACATTTCACATACTGTTGGTACGTAAGTAGGACCTTGTGCAAAGTGCAGTTGTTAAAATCCCCTAAAATGTATTTTGGGTGTGTCGGGGAGATGGATTCCAGTTTCTGTGACAGATTATAAATAATCTCTGATGCCTTTGCTGTATTAGCTTTCGGTTGAATGTACACAGTACAATGTCGGGGGTACAGAGTCGCTCTCTTACCAGGATCGATCTACATCACTGGTCCCTGACAAGCAGGCGGATGCCACCGCCGTGATGTTTCCCTGTCACGGTCAGATCACAGTCCGCTCTGACCAGTGTGAAGCCGGCCGGCTCCCCTTCCCTGTCCGGGACTCTGTCATCCAGCCAAGTCTCAGTAAACGGCAGCAAACAGGCATCCCACTATTCACGTTAAAAGTACAGATTCGCGGACAGCTCATCGGCTTTTGCCCTCGCTGACTGGGCATTGATCAGTAAGGTGGTGGTTAAGGGAAGTTAGTTCATTTTTTTTTAAATCTGTCTGATTCCCCCACGTTCTACACATTTGCATTTGTAATCCACTCGCAGACAATCAGGKATTAAATATGCCACTGGGATATCCAATGCGTTCATGTTTGAGTTGAATTGAAGTAGAAACTCTCTGCTGAATATTGGATTCTGCTGCCAGCAGGGTTTTCCTAATTTAGTCCTTTTGTAGCAGGTATGTATATGATCAGTCCAACACCACTGTAAAGCCATTGTTCCTCTCCATGTTCCTCTCCACTCTCCTCTTCCTCCCGGCTTTCTGCTGTTGATCCCCGACTCCCCACATCACTTCCCTCATTTTCACTGACCGAGAGGAACAGACTAAGAGGGAGAGAGGGGAGCGGAGCAACAAATAGGCTACAGTTGTGGTCAAGAACATCATCTCTCCTTCTCACACGTCTCTCTCTTCCTTCCTCCTTTTTCTCAACCATACACATCCTCTCTTCCAAATAATCACCTCTTAGGGCAGCGGTTCCCAAACTTGGGGTTTCGACCCCATGTGGGGTCACCTGATATGAAAATGGTGTCGTGGGAGAATTTCCAAAATTTTGGTGAACATTTTATTTWAAAAAAATTGGCATACAAAAAAAACTGGTCTCAAAATCATTGTAATATGGTTAACCTTAAGGACAATTATTCAAATCTAAAAAGTTCAAATCAACCACATTACTTAAATCATGGGAAAAGGCAGTACTTGACCGTTGCACTTTTATCATTCCCACGGTGAATGGCTAAGCCTGCTACGCTATGAAACCACACACTATTACAGAGACTTATATTACCGGCCACAAATAATATTACATTTTTTTATTTAACTAGGCAAGTCAGTTAAGAACAAATTCTTATTTACAATGACGGCCTACTCCAGCCAAATCCAGACGATGCTGTGCCAATTGTGCGCCGCCCTAGGGGACTCCCAATCACGGCTGGATGTGAACCAGCCTGGATTCGAACCAGGTACTATAGTAACGCCTCTTGCACTGAGATGCAGTGCCTTAGGCCGCTGCAACACTCGGGAGCCCGGGAGAAATGGTGAAAACAATGTGTGGGGAGGCAGAAGCACAGACATTCACATCAATACCTTTGTCAGATAACACTGTGAAACTAAGAATTGACGCTATAACTAGCAATCAAGAGGAAACTCTGAACGATTCAAAAACGTCCCACCTTAATCTCTCCAAATGGACGTTAGCTGTGGGAACCGAAATGCATTGACTTTTGTTCGCTACAGTACATGTCGGGGGATGCTATTCACGAAGACATATTGTTCTGTCTCATAATTCCCGAGCATGAAACAGCACAGGGGATGTTCAGTGTGCTGCGTGGCGATATTGACGAAAAACAGATTCCATAGGATCAAATGGTGGGCTTTTGCACAGATGGGGCTCCATCTATCATGGAACAGCGGGCAGGCCTCTGCATTTAAACTCATGGCACACGGATTCAGTGCTCTCGTCTGCATTAAAAACAAATATCGATTCAGGATGGATGTGACAGGAGAGATTAGGTCAACCACACCCCCTGACTTTGAGATGCATCAAGCATACCCATCTCATTAGTGGTGCTGAGATAAATTGTCAGACTAATTTGCAATTGACTGTCATAGTCCAATATTAAAAGTACAGTTGAAGTCGGAAGTTTACATACACGTTAGCCAAATACATTTAAACTCAGTTTCACAATTCCTGACATTTAATCCTAGTAAAAATTCCCTGTTTTAGGTCAGTTAGGATCGTCACTTTACTTTAAGAATGTGAAATGTCAGAATAGTAGTAGAGAGAATGATTTATTTCAGCTTTTATTTCTTTCATCACATTCCCAGTGGGTCGGAAGTTCACATACACTCAATTAGCATTTGGTAGCATTGCCTTTAAATTGCTTAACTTGGGTCAAACGTTTGAGGTGGCCTTCCACAAGCTTCCCACAATAAGTTGGGTGAATGTTGTCCCATTCCTCCTGACAGAGCTGGTGTAACTGAGTCAGGTTTGTAGGCCTCCGTGCTCACACGTGCTTTTTCAGTTCTGCCCACACATTTTCTATAGGATTGAGGTCAGGGCTTTGTGATGGCCACTCCAATAACTTGACTTTGTTGTCCTTAAGCCATTTTGCCACAACTTTGGAAGTATGCTTGGGGTCATTGTCTATTTGGAAGACCCATTTGCGACCAAGCTTCAACTTCCTGACTGATGTCTTGAGATGTTGCTTCAATATATCCACATAATTTTCCTCCCTCATGATGCCATCTATTTTGTGAAGTGCACCAGTCCCTCCTGCAGCAAAGCACCCCCACAACATGATGCTGCCACCCCCGTGCTTCACGGTTGGGATGGTGTTCTTCGGCTTGCAAGCCTCCCCCTTTTCCTCCAAACATAACGAAGGTCATTATGGCCAAACAGTTCTATTTTTGTTTCATCAGACCAGAGGACATTTCTCCAAAAAATACAATGTGCAGTTGCAAACCGTAGTCTGGCTTTTTTTAATGGCAGTTTTGGAGCACTGGCTTCTTCCTTGCTGAGCGGCCTTTCAGGTTATGTCGATATAGGACTCATTTTACTGTGGATATAGATACTTTTGTACCTGTTTCTTCCAGCATCTTCACAAGGTCCTTTGCTGTTGTTCTGGGATTGATTTGCACTTATCGCACCAAAGTACGTTCATCTCTAGGAGACAGAGCGCATCTCCTTCCTGAGCGGTATGACGGCTGCATGGTCCCATGGTGTTTATACTTGCGTACAATTGTTTGCACAGATGAACATGGTACCTTCAGGCGTTTGGAAATTGCTCCCAAGGATGAACCAGACTTGTGAAGGTCTACAATTTTCTTTGAGGTCTTGGCTGATTTCTTTTGATTTTCCCATGATGTCAAGCAGAGGCACTGAGTTTGAAGTTAAGCCTTGAAATACATCCACAGGTACACCTCCAATTGACTCAAATGATGTCAATTAGCCTATCAGAAGCTTCTAAAGCCTTGACATAATTTTCTACAAAGTAGATGTCCTAACCGACTTGCCAAAACGATAGTTTGTTAACAAGACATGTGTGGAGTGGTTGAAAAACGAGTTAACGGCTCTAACCTAAGTGTATGTAAACTTCCGACTTCAACTGTATACACTCCAATTTAGGCACTCCACCTTCTCTCCAAACCTTACATCTTTTATGGTCCGAAAGGAAGAAGAAGTAATAGGGTAATAAACCATAATTTCTCCCTTAAGGGGATCTGACCTGACCCCCTGATTTGCCTAATCCACAGATGTCCATCCGTATCCCCTGTAGCAATCCTGTGACTTCCTCCCGTCCACCCAACACATTCCAAAGCCATCTGGCTCCTACAGAACCATTAACTTCTGATGTAAAAACCGGTCTCTATCACTCCTTAGATATGATACTTATGAGTATAACAATGTTCCAAGTTTAACCCAGAATCTAACAAAAGTAAAAGATTAAAGATGACACTATGTGCAGGTTTAAAATAATTTATCTATTTTTATGAGGCCTAGTTTGTAGGGAGACGATCAAATGACAGGGTCGCAAGCGAAGCACAACGGTCTCCAAATCTCATTTTCTTGCCTGACATACTAACTATAGAATTCTCCAATGTTAGCTGATTAGTTAGAAAGCTAGGACAGTTTCCAAATGAATTGCACCGGTAGAAACAGGACAAAACAAGCAACTTGTTAGCTGGCTATGTAAACAAATATCACCGCAACTCAATATCATATGACCTCCACTGCGCGGGCATCTACCCTAAGTAACATGACAGCTAAACTGTCAAATAATAGGAAAACAAGGCAATGTATAGCCTATGAATATCTGTGCCTAGTAAACATGACAAATCATGACCTAAGCCCAAAAGAAAAACACAAATTACTTGAATCTCCATTTCTGTGGCTAGTTAGCTGGTTGTCTGTATGGCTAGCTCGTGAAAGTGACAGGTGAGGTTGACGCGTCGCAACCGCAGCCAAAGTTTAAAACCACACACACAACTTTTCGTGCCTGACAGACTAGCTAGCAAGCAGATAGGGCCGTTTCCATATTAATTACATCGTTAGAAACAAGATAAAACAACCAACTAGTTAGCGGACTATATACACAGCTAAACAGTGCAATCATTCGAGCTCCTGCTCCACCGCTAATGTGTTCGCCTGTACCAACCAAGTGATCATGACAGGATTTGCTAATCTGAGAGCTATTCCCCAAGTTTCACAGCATCAAAACACCAAACATATATCTGCTGTTTACTTATTTCACTCACCTCGACATCATCGCTTTAAAAGTGCAAGGACATGTTCGAATCCTTATTACCAGATACAACCTCTTCCATAGTGAAAAGTCGTGGCCGCGACGGCGCCGTTATTTTTAGTAATTAAGTGATGACAACAGACACGCAAATATGAAAACAGGTTGCTAGAAAGTTAATTTTGTGATAGACACAGATTATTGGAAGGAAAACAATGACGATCGCAATCGCAATATAAAGAAAGGCTATTGATGGCGGTAGGGGTTCTAAAGGGTAATTAATACAAATATGTTTGAATTAGCTTGAGTTCAATACTGCCCTACCAAGCAAAAAGGCAATAACTATTCATAGGGTGGAACTGAGAAAAAGGTTTTCAAAGTTTTTTTAAATTGTCCAGCCAAATTAATTCTAGGGAGATCATTGGAGATTTTTTTAATTTCACCTTTATTTAACCAGGTAGGCTAGTTGAGAACAAGTTCTCATTTACAACTGCGACCTGGCCAAGGTAAAGCAAAGCAGTGCGACACAAAACAGAGTTACACATGGAATAAACAAACATACAGTCAATAACACAATAGAGAAAACGTCTATATACAGTGTGTGCAAATGAGGTAGTGATCTGCTGTCTTACAATGGGTTAATGTTTTATTCATGTTGACCCTGACCTCCGACATGACCTTTGACCCTTAAACGACAGTTACTGCCTTCTTCCTTGACATGATATGTTATAAATTGCAGGGTAATACCAAAGCAAAGCCATTTTCATTTGTTAGTTTAATATACTTCTCATGTATGCTATTAATAACAGTGTAATTACTGGCAGTGTAACAGAGTTGAAACTGCATCCTTTGTGTGTGTCTTCCACTAAGATACCACTTGCATTTACATGGAGACGTAGGTTCTGTGTCAGTCACATTACTGTGTTAAATAACTAGTCCATGTCTTGTTATAAGAATAAATGTGAAAAGCTGCACAGCAATTGTTTGAAGTACATAAAATGATGACCCATCTTGTAATATATAATGATGTATTGGGACATAGGGTAATACTAATTATAAGAATTGAACATGATATTGCAAATTCAATTATTTGTATAGATTTTGTTTTAAAGACACTTACATAGACAATTTTGAATAAATAACAGCTTTAAGAATGAATTTTAAACATACAGCATTTACATGTGCATATTCATAAGAGGACACAAATGACATTTAGCTACAAATGATAAAATGCTGAATAGTTAAGTAACATTTACATTTTTAAGTAAATCTTCTTCAGTGCTCTTCCATATCACTCCTCATCCTCAGCAATGCTGTTCACAGCCAAGGCATTCCAGAACTGCCTTTGATTTGCAGGCATCAAAGGACACATCTTGGTGATGATGTCCATCTTTTTGGACTCATATAGCCCTATTGCATGAACGGACATTGACAGGAATAAAACCTAGTGGCACCTTTGGTCCGCATAGATACAATAATCATCTAGGCCACAGGGATTGGTGGAAGTCATTTTGGCAAAACAGTATTTTCCCACATTCATGTAATTATGGCAGCGAAACAGACACGTTGAGCACACATTTGGCATGCCAAAGCTTGTTGTACTAATTACATACGCCACCAACAAAGGTGATGGACTCAATTTTGGATTTTAACTTTCCTGACCGGAACAGTCCTTCAATACTGGAATATAAAAGAAAACCAGAAACCCTGAACATGTGAGTAGATATATTATTAATGAGGTAGCAATGCTGTGTGTGTGCTCAACCAGAAAACGAGAATGCGTGGCTTTTGACAATTCAGTAGCGCTATGGGGTGCACGTCCAACTGACTGTCAGCAATAACCTCAACCAAACGTTTTCTGTAGTTGCGGATCAGACCTGCACAACGGTCAGGAGGAATTTTGGACCATTCCTCTTTACAAAACTGTTTCAGCTCCACAATATTCTTTGGATGTCTGGTGTGAACTGCTCGAGGTCATGCCACAGCATCTCAATCGGGTTGAGGTCAGGACTGACTGGGCCACTCCAGAAGGTGTATTTTCTTCAGTTGAAGTCATTCTGTTGTTGATTTACTTCTGTGTTTTCAGTCGTTGTCCTGTTGCCTCATCCAACTTCTGTTGAGCTTCAATTGGAGGACAGATAGCCTTACATTCTCCTGCAAAAGGTCTTGATAAACTTGGGAATTCATTTTTCCATCGATGATAGCAAGCGGTCCAGGCCCTGAGGCAGCCCCAAACCATGATGCTCCCTCCACTATACTTTAAGTTGGGATGAGGTTGATGTTGGTGTGCTGTGCCTTTTTATCTCCACACATAGTTGTGTGCTCCTTCCAAACAACTCAACTGTAGTTTCATCTGTCCATAGAATATTTTGCCAGTAACGCTGTGGAACTTCCAGGTGCTCTTTTGCAAACTTCAGATGTGCAGCAATGGGTTTTTTGGACAGCGGTGGCTTCTTCCATGGTGTCCTCCCATGAACACCATTCTTGTTCAGTGTTTTACGTATCGTGGACTCGTCAGAGATACTAGCAAGTACCAGAGATTTCTGTAAGTCTTTAGATGACACTCTAGGATTCTTCTTAACCTCATTGAGCATTCTGCGCTGTGCTCTTGCAGTCATCTTTGCACAACGGCCACTCCTAGGGAAAGTAGCAACAGTGTCTATAAAATGGAGAAAGTTCAGCAATTTGTCTTACCGTGGACTGATGAACATCAAGGCTTTTAGAGATACTTTTGTAATCCTTTCCAGCTTTATACAAGTCAACAATTCTTAATCTTAGGTCTTCTGAGCTCTTTTGTTCGAGGCATGGTTCACATCAGGCAATGCTTCTCGCGAATAGCAAACTCACATTTTGTGAGGTGTTTTTTTTTTTTTATTWTTTTTTTTTAGGGCAAGGCAGCTCTAACCAACATCTCCATTCTCATCTCATTGATTGGACTCCAGGTTAGCTGACTCCTGACTCCAATTAGCTTTTGGAGAAGTCATTCGCCTAGAGGTTCACATACTTTCCCCAACCTACACTGTGAATGTTTAAAATGATGTATTCAATGCAGACAAGAAAAATACAATAATTTGTGTGTTATTAGTTTAAGCACAATGTGTTCCGATTTTTGTGACTTAGATGAGATCAAATTTCATGACCAATTTATGCAAAAATCCAGGTAATTCCAAAGGGTTCACATACTTTTCTTGCCACTGTGCAGTACCAGTCAAAAAACTGTGGACACTTATTCATTCCATGGTTTTTCTTTATTTTTTAAACTATTTTCTACATTGTAGAATAACCAAAACTATGCAGTAACATATGGAATAATGTAGTAACCAAAATATTGTTCAACAAACCTAAATATATTTTATATTTGAGATTATTTAAAAGTAGCTTTGATGACAGCTTTGCACACTCTTGGCATTCTCTCAACCAGCTTCATAAGATAGTCACCTGGAATGCATTTCAATTAACAGGTGTCCCTGGTTAAAAGTGAATTTGTGGAATTTATTTTCTTGTTAATGAGTTTGAGTCAATCAGTTGTGTTGTGACAAGGTAGGGGTGGTATACAGAAGATAGCCCTATTTGGTAAAAGACCAAGTCCATATTATGGCAAGAAAAGCTCAAATAAGCAGGGTAACGACAGTCCATTTAAGACATGAAGGTCAGTCAATACGGAACATTTCAAGATCTTTGAAAGTTTCTTCAAATGCAGTCGTAAAAACCATTAAGCGCTATGATGAAACTTGCTCTCATAAGGACTGCCACAGGATAGGAAGACCCAGAGTTCTCTGCTGCAGAGGATAAGTTCATTAGAGTTACCAGCCTCAGAAATCTATAATTAACTGCACATCAGACTGCAGCCCACATAAATGCTTCACAGAGTTCAAGTAACAGACACATCTCAATATCAACTGTTCAGAGGCGACTGCGTGAATCAAGCCGTCATGGTCAAATTGCTGCAAGGAAACCACTAATAAAGGACACCAATAATAAGAAGAGACTTGCTTGTGTTTCTTGGCCCAAGCAATGGATATTAGACCAGTGGAAAACTGTCCTTTGGTTTGATGAGTCCAAATTTGAGATTTTTGGTTCCAACCACGTGTCTTTGTGAGATGCAGAGTAGGTGAACGGATGTCCTCCGCATGTGTGGTTCCCACCATGAATCATGGAGGAGGCGGTGTGATGGTGCTTTGCTGGTGACATATTTAGAATTCAAGGCACACTTAACCAGCATGGCTACAACAGCATTCTGCAGCAATAAGCCATCCCATTTTGCTTGCGCTTAGTGGGACTATAATTAGTTTTTCAACACACCTCCAGGCTATGTAAGGGCTATTTGACCAAGAAGGAGAGTGATGGAGTGCTGCATCAGATGACCTGGCCTCCACAAATCACCCGACCTCAATCCAATTGAGATGGTTTGGGATGAGTTGGACCGCAGAGTGAAGGAAAAGCAGCCAAGTGCTCAGCATATGTGGGGAATCCTTCAAGACTGTTGGAAAAGCATTCCAGGTGAAGCTGGTTGAGAGAATGCCAAGAGTGTGCAAAGCTGTCATCAAGGCAAAGGGTGGCTACTTTGAAGAATCTGAAATATATTTTGATTTGTTTAACACTTTTTTGGTTACTACATGATTCCATGTGTGTAATTTCATAGTTTATGTCTTCACTACTATTCTACAATGTAGAAAATAGTACAAATAAAGAAAACCCCTTAAATGAGTAGGTGTCCAAACTTTTGACTGGTACTGTACTTCCATTCATTTTGATACCGGGGAACTTCAGACGAGTCTTGTGAGGTTTGTGGGCGTCCTAGAGCAAAACACCACAGTGTTCGAGAGAGTCTCATCTTTCAATAGAGTGGTCATAATAGGCCAAAACGTTCAGACGTTTTCATGAGAAGACCAATTTTTGAGATGTCTCATGGTCTGACAAGCACTCCTCTAGCTTTGCCACCTTTCACTGCAGATGCAGATGCAGAAGGGCGATATCGGCGGATGAGGTGGATTGAGATGCAGCCCATGCAAAGAATCTCTATCTTAGACTGATGGGGATTTTTTTATTATGTTAATTCGATTTCTGCGGGGACGTGACCATTGTTGGCTAAGGGTTAACCTCTCTAGGCTAGGGGGCGGTATTTTCACGTCCGGATGAAAAGCGTGCCCAAAGTAAACTGCCTGCTACTCAGGCCCAGAAGCTAGGATATGCATATTATTAGTAGATTTGGATAGAAAACACTCTGAAGTTTCTAAAACTGTTTGAATGATGTCTGTGAGTATAACAGAACTTATTTGGCAGGTCGAAACCCAGAGGACAAACCAACCAGGAAAAAACATTTTGAGGTCACTCTTTTCAATGGGTTTTCAATGGGAATCTAGATTGCTTGCAGTTCCTATCGCTTCCACTGGATGTCAACAATCTTTAGAAATTGGTTGATGTTTTTCCTTTGAGAAATGAAGAAGTAAGGCAGTTCAGAACGAGGGTCGAGTGAAGTGTACTGTTGTGGTTGGGGCGCGTGACCAGAAAGCTCGCTCCACTTTGTTTTTATCCGCTATTGAAAGCAGTTTATCCCGTCTTAAATTTTATCGATTATTTACGTTCACAAATACCTAAAGCTGTTTGAAATGTTTGGACAAAGATTACAGATAACTTATATATTTTGTAGTCCTGTTGCGCGAGTTGGAACCGGTGTTTTTCTGGATCAAACGCGCCAAATAAATGGACATTTTGGAGATATAACGACGGAATTAAATCGGACAAAAGGACCATTTGTGATGTTTATGGAACATATTGGAGTGCCAACAAAAGAAGATCTTCAAAGGTAAGGCATGAATTATATCGTTATTTCTGAGTTTTGTGTCATGCCTGGCGGGATGAAATATGATTGTCTGTGTTTGTTTGATGGGGTGCTATCCTCAGATAATAGTATGGTTTTCTTTCGCCGTAAAGCCTTTTTGAAATCTGACACAGCGGCTGGATTAACAAGAAGTTTATCTTTAATCCTATGTATAACACTTGTATCTTTCATCAATGTTTATGATGAGTATTTCTGTAATTTGATTTGGCCCTCTGCAATTTCACCGGATGTTATTTGAGACAATGCATTACTGAACATAACGTGCCAATTTAAACTGAGGTTTTTGGACATAAAGAGGGACTTTATTGAACAAAAACATTTATTGTGTAACATGGAGTCCTGGGAGTGCCAACAGATGAAGATCAAAGGTTAGTGATTCATTTAATCGCTATTTCTGACTTTTGTGAGCCCTCTCCTTGGCTGGAAAATGTCTGTATGTTTTTTGTGGCTAGGCGCCATCCTAACATAATCGCATGGTGTGCTTTCGCCGTAAAGCCTTTTTGAAATCGGACACTGTGGTTGGATTAACAAGAAGTTTATCTTTAAAATTATGTATAATACTTGTATGTTTGAGGAATTTTAATTATGAGATTTCTGTTGTTTGAATTTGGCACCCTGCAATTTCACTGGCTGTTGTCGAGGTGGGACGCTTGCATCCCACAAATCTCAGAGAGGTTAAAGGGAACTTCATGTAATATAACATGGTTTTAAAATGCAATAGGGGTGCACAATTTATATTTACAATATCAAAAGGGACGCAAAAATGGCACTCTACTCGTGCAGCCACAGAGATGGTTGCCATCGAGACCATTCATTAATTGTAGTGCTATCAGTCCTAAGTAAAATGCCATTGAATAGTGTGTATTTCTATATCTGATTTTCAACTGAAGCTGTTCCACATCTTATGTCCTGGATGGACGTAGAGTCAAGTTGTTTCTACCTGACATGGCGAGGTAGTTGATGTCGTGACCAGCAGCCTTGGCATAGGCTCCACTCTGGCCGTAGCCAGTGAGGCGTGCGTAGATCAGACGAGGGTTCTCCTTCAGTAGCTCCTCTGGACCCAGACCCAGCTTCTCCATAACTCCTACACAGAAACACACAGTTAAAGGAGAGGAACGGACTTTACATACCTTCAAATTAGGAATAAAAGTACAGAGGCCTAACAAAGTGTACCATTAGCCAGGCACAGCTTATTCAAAACCAAACACTTAAACCACATCCACAGAAACAGAAGACAATGCACCACAAAGCCATGTAGTTGAGGTTGGTCCAGGGACACTGTCTGGCACGGTCTATTTCTTTCTATAGACCCTGCACTCATATGACCATCAGACACACCAACCACAGTGCAAACCCTGGGAAAAATGTTCTTTCAATACAGCCACCACTGAATAGAGGGAAAGTAAGCACAGCTCACGTTCAACAGAAATACTACCAAAAAAGATTTACAGAAACTTGTTACAAATGAATCACCAAACTATATTTTGAAAGAGGAAGCAAAGTACTTTAAGCATATGTTGTTTTCATTTCAGTCTCCTCCATCTCCACTAACTGAATATTTGTTCTGTTAAAAGTGTAAAATTAACAGCTGTACAGAAAGACTCATGTGAAGGACAAATTACAGAGGAACTTCTTGACGCAATTAAAGCCTTTAAATCCGGGAAAACTCCAGGGCTGGATGGCATACCAGTTGAGGTATATCAAACCTTTTTGATGTACTCAGAGGTCCTTTATTAGGATGTTTTAGCCACTCTTATAAAAATGGTAGACTATCAGACACTAAGCAAGTTTTATTATTTTTATTATATGAGCAAAAAAGATTCAATTTTATTTGGCAAGGCAAGCTTGACAAAATGACAATTATACTGAACAAAAATAAAAAACGCAACAAGTGTTGGTCCCATGTTTCATGAGTTCAAATAAAAGATCGCCGAAATTTTTAATACGCACAAAAATCTTATTTCTCTCAAATTATGTGCACATCCATGTTAGTGACCATTTCTCCTTTGCCAAGATAATCCATCCATCTGACAGGTGTGGCATATCAAGAAGCTGATTAAACAGCATGATCATTACACAGGTGCACCTTGTGCTGGGGACAATAGAAGGCCACTCTAAAAATGTACAGTTGTCTCACACAACACAATGCCACATATGTCTCAAGTTGAGGGAGCGTGTAATTGGCATGCTGACTGCATTAACGTCCAGAAGAGCAGTTGCCAGAAAATGTTACGTTTTTTTTCCACTACCAACGTTGTTTTAGAGAATTTCACAGTACGTCCAAGCGGCCTCAGAACCACAGACCATGTGTAACCACGCCAGCCCAGGCACTCCACATTCAGCTTCTTCACCTGCGGGATCATCTAAGACCAGCCACCTGGAATGCTGATGAAACCGTCTCAGGCAAGCTCATCTGCGTACTTGTCATCCTCACCTGGGTCTTGACCTAACTGCAGTTTGGCGTCGTAACCGACTTCAGTGGGCAAATGCTGAACTTCGATGGCTACTGGCACGCTGGAGAAGTGTGCTCTTCACGGATTAATCCCGGCTTCAACTGTACCGGGCAGATGACAGACAGCGTGTATGGCATCGTGTGAGCGAGTGGTCAACGTTGTGAACAGAGTGCCCCATGGTGGTGGTGAGGTTATGGTATGGGCAGGCATAAGCTATGGACAACAAACACAATTGCATTTTATCAATGGCAATTTGAATGCACAGATACTGTGCCGAGATCCTGAGGCCCAATGGCATGCCATTCACCTGCCGCCATCACTTCATGTTTCAGCATTATAATGCACGGCCCATGTCACAAGAATCTGTACACAATTCCTGGAAACTGAAAATGTCCCAGTTCTTCCATGGCCTGTATGTGTCTTCTGCATTTAACCTGAGCAAAGAGCTTAGCCTTTTTTACACCAAAGGAGGAGAGAAACTCACATTGTAACCCAGCACAGCAGTAGAACAGATGAGAGCAATTGATTTCACTCTGGTTTTAATTGCCGTGTTTAGTAATGGCTGCTTCGACCCATTTAATAGGGAAAACAGTGGACAACATTTGTTTTTGGACAACTATGATTCATAAAGAAAATGGAGGCTTCTTCATGAAAATAAAGACCTAAGAGTGTTCCCTTGATTAGCAAGGAGGAGTCTCCTTTTATGAATTGATGGTGCAATTTCTGATACTATACATTGGAATGTATCCCAAGTGCACAAGATGTCCCTCCGAATCCAGTATGAAATTATTCCATTTTGATTTCTGAACTGAAAATAAAATGCACTGGTCTACGCATTGCTGTCTATGGATAAACCAATGATGCGTCAAAGGCTTATAGTTCCATCACACGTTTCCCTTTGACGTGTGTTCTGAGCAGAATACATGTGGGAACAATCAAACTGTGTACGGGAATCTCTTCCTTATTTACGACTTGGCCAACACCACCTGGTGCATACAAATGCATTTTCTTACACTGTATAGTACATCCACTCCCAATCAAGCCGTGGTGGACATGTAATGATGCTCTCTTCATTTAGTAAATGGTTGATACAGTACACGCATGCTCACATGTGCACACATATTATGGATGCAGGAGTTACTGCTGGACCTTCAAAAGTAAGTTTGAATTACAAACCTTTAACCCTGACTCTCATCTCTTATCACCTGTCAATAATTGACCATGTTTCTATCGAATAAAGTGGCATTCAATAACCCCATATATCTAGTCTTTAAGGGGGCATTTTCACAATTCAGTAACTGAAGTATTCAAAGATATCCAAATGTGAACATATCTGACCTTTGCGGAAGGGCTCAAGGACGACATCTGATTGAATGCAGAGTCTTTTCAGCACAGCTACTCCCTCTGGGCTCTTCAGGTTGATCGCCACCGAGCGCTTGCCTCGAGCCTGCGTGTCCATTGCCATTGCAACCTTGGTCCGGTCCACTCGGATCACCTTGGCGCCAAAGTCAGCCAGAATCATGCCGCAAAAGGGCGCTGGGGCCAGGCCCGCAAGCTCGATGACACGCACACCAGCAAGCGCCATGAATGGAACCACTGTTGAAAAATGGGTGTTCTGATGTATTTTATGTGATGTAATGAACATGTTATTCAGTGTGACCGTGTGCAGTTAGCCTATCATAACAATTAAATCATATGAACACCTTTATTAACTATATATATTAATTACATTGTGTTACATGCTACTGTGCAGTCAATATAGCTTGATAAAATACATTGTGTTACATGCTACTGTGCAGTCAATATAGCTTGATAAAATGTTTTGTACAATATAAATCTATTCAATGACTGCCGCGGGCAACTTACATGAATATGGGTCATAGTTCATTTGGCAGGGTTGTTTCCATCACTATCTAGGCTACGTTCTCTTTTGGCATGCTATGTAGATAAATAGCGAATACGCAGTACATGTGCCAATGTCTAAAGTATTCAATTATAGTGTTTGGGCATAACTCTATTTCATAGAAACTCAGAAACACCTACCTTTGCTGGACAACAACAAAACTCAACAAAATATTTCTGACTACGGGTACTTCCTGATGACGTCCAACTCCTGGTGGTGCATGGGAATTGACGTCTTTAAAGAATCACTAAGCGTGGAGAACTCGTATTAGACAGTCATTGGTGGAGAATAGAAGGCATAGCATTAGCGTATTTTTGTAGGTACTAACGGATGCCATAGTCTGATTAATCAAACTGTAATACCCAATTAATTGGTATACAACATGAAACGAATGCTTGCAAAATCGTGTAAATGTTCCTTACAAGCCAGAACGTTGAATACAATTACATTTTAACTTACTTTACCGGTATGATGTGCGGTTTGTCCTTCAGCTGACATTTGGGACAAAATATCAATGAGTCAATGAGTGTCGAATTTGGTCAACAACATGTTTTATTGCTCATTTGCTATGTGGGACTTATTTAATCGAATAGACGTTTTGTAATAATTAGGTTATTACAAATCCATAAGTGGACGAAATTGGCATTTCGGCAACTTTGGAAGAAAAAAAAAACTTTATATTAGAGTTGTTCCTGTTGTCATAGAGATAGATAGAGGACTCATCGTGGATACATTTTAGCACCGGCATTGCCATTGAGGCAGGGCTGACAACTTTTCAAGAAAGCTTGGAGTGAGAGTTGCTCTATGAATTTAATTTCCCCCTGGCACAACCCCTAGACAGGGGATCTGGGGGTCTTCCCCAGTAAAATGTTACTGTTTTAAAGCTAATTTCCTGCCATTCTATGTATTTTGGCATGGCTTAGGCCTATTACCAGGGTGGAAAATAAAACAAATAAAAAACACAGGTCAGGCGTATTCAGCATGCTTTGAACAATAAATCAACAGTCAAAATGTGAAAACTTTGTTACTTTGGGGGATGAAATTTTAAGTATGCTAATATTTTTTTACATATTTTTTAGGTGGTTTGACACTTTTTTCAGACAGTAATTACATGAGATGGGGAGACAGACAAATGGAAGAAACAGTGGGAAGGTTGGAAGTAGGGACTGATCTCTGTTCTCAGGTGGAAAGCTGAAGTGTTACTACTAAACCTGGCTCTGCACAGGAAATACTACTATTAATGGTTGATGGCAGTGGGTAACCAAATCATAGATTGCAATTTCCTTGTCCATAGACTGCTTACAAGGTAAGGACACAAACATTTAAAATTTTGTCATTTGAAATAGGGCTGGAAGAAAATCCTGCTTGCTCTCCAGGAGGGTTGGCCACCCCTGATCAATGTTTCCCAAGTGCTTGGTGTTTGAAAATGTTCTTGTTATAACAATACTTCTTTCTCAAAATCACCCAGCCTTCAAGAATAATCGAATGAATATCAATATTCAGGTGGTTTATGCCTACTAGTTGAAGATCCTTGCCATCATCTTACTCTACATAGACAAAATATGATGTGTTTATGAGTTGTGAGTCCTCCTACCATCTCTGCCTAGCTTGTGCACAATACTAAAATGTCAAAAATTATATTTGAGGCCTGGAGAATTTGATATCCAATGCTTATTTGTATGAGTTATTTCAAACTGTCCATGGGTGGCTTCAACAATACATAGCCTCATTTAATTAATTTTCAAAGACACAAATAGGCATTTCAGATTTAAAATATGTGATTACACTGGCAAAGTTGTGAAGAAGTGGAATAATAGAAGTGTGGGGAATAACAGTAGTGTTCTTGGTAATAAGCACAGTAATTACCCTATATTTTAGCCCATTGTTAAGAATGAGAATTGTTCCACTGATCAGGCTAAATAAAGTAAATAGATAATAAAATCTCCTGAAGACAAGTTGACATACATTTTCCCCTACACCATAACCAAATGATTTTAATATTTATCTTCCCCGCTCCCCCGCCCTGGCGCTCAAAGGCGCAAGGCTCCCCAGCATTACACACTCCTGCCACCATCATTACGCACACCTGCCTTCCCCCTGTCATGCGCATCAGCGATTATTGGACTCACCTGGACTCAATCACCTCTGTCATTATCTCCGCTATATCTGTCTGGTTCCCCGCTCTGTTCCCTACTTCAGCATTGATTGTCATATGTCCTTGTATACTCGTGTGCTGACACTGTTCCTGTCTTGTTTCATGTCTGTTCCTGATTAAATGTTTGACTCCCCGTACATGCTTCTCATCTCCGGCATCGGTCCTTACACCCCTCTAGAATCAAACGTACACTTTTGTGTTCACAATCTGTTTGACAAAATTATTTTTGCAGTTACTCGTCAGGTTACCCTACCAAACTCCCCTGCTAAAACATACTGTAGGTCTGTCTGTTGCCTTTTGATTGTCACAGCCTAAATGCCAATCACCAAACGAGGGGACTAATGCAAGTGTGGATTAAATCGACTGTAGTACATGCTGTCAAAAGGCTGCATTCTGCAATAGGAACAGGAGTAACACCAACCTCATTTTGTTGGCAACATTGTACATAATACAGTGCTACCATGCTGCACTTTTTACAGTTTTATAAACTCAGCAGAGAGTTCTCTCTCTCCATTCAGCTACACTCTAATCTTGAGGGGTGTTTCTTTAAAACGTCATATGCTTCAATGTATCGCGGTTCACAGTGCTGTGGCAGGACAGGACAATGATAGACGTTTCCGCTCGTGATGTTAAATTGCAAGTTCAGATGCTCCGATTTCAAAACGATTTGGAGCACAGTTGAAAATTTAACGTACTGACTATACAATGGACTAATTCGAAAAATAAAAGCAGTATTTTTCAATGCGTGAGATATAAGAGGTGTGGCGTGTGAGCGTCAGAAGAGAATCAAATGTCTCATGGCCAATGCATGAGAGTTGGCAGCTCTGTTGAGGGCTTCCACCATTTTAAAGTAGTCAACTGGGTGAGGATTCCTATGAGTTGGTAGCAATCAGTCAATGAAGAAGAAGAAAATTGACTGCTTTAAAATGGAGATGTTGCTCCCTAAGCTGTCACAGATGCTATAATTGAGCCCCACAGTGGACACATCATAATACCCATAAAACCTAGCGGTCAAACAAAGAAATGGATCCAATCCTTTTTCCAACATTCATGTTATTCATTCTGGATTTGAGAAACACTTCAAATAAGGCCTGTGTTTGTGTAGGCTTACCCTGGGGTTACGTTTTGATAACCGTGTAAATCTCTCTTGGACAAAGTGACTTTTATCAATATATTCAGCTCTATTTACTCTCAGATTCGAACATGCTAATTAACAACAAAGTAGACTTCATGCAAGACTACAAATCCATGCAAGTTCCAGCCATCTCTAGCTGACACCTTTGCTGTCAACTAGCTAGCTACCTTGATCCAAAACGAAAGATACACTGAGTATACCAAACATTAGGAACACCTTCCCCACCCTAGCTTTCACCTGGATTCACCTGATCATTCTATGTCATGGAAAAAGCAGGTGTCTTAATATTTTATATACTCAGTGTATATTGAAAATGTTAATTTACTGATCCATATTTTGTTTAACTAATATTTGTCTTATTTATGCATTTGGTCTTGTCTTGTACAGAATAGTATCCTAGTAGCAGTCAGATATTTATAATGTGCAATGAATACTAGGCAATTTGTTTTGCAAAGAAGCTATATAGCTAGCTAGCTACCTACCTAGATGATGTTAGCGACATACCCTTATTTTACCAGATCCTATTTAGCCGGTGGAGGTCTTTATTTAATCTCTTATAATTTCTGCCAACTATATGAACAGGGTGAAATCTATTTCAATTCATGGTGTCAGAATGTACTGCTGTATTAAAGCAATTCAGAACTAGCTTGTTGACATGTTCTGTTGCAGATTCAAAGCCAGATTAAGCCATTGCAGAATGTATCCAAAATCATGAATGAACAAGCATATTTATTTGGCAAGAATGCACCTAGTCACCCATCAATCACATCAAACACAGGAACTACAACAATTACATATTATTATTTTTTATCGAAATATTAAATAATGCATAAATATGCCTTTTATACGTAACATATAAACATCTGAATTTAAGTAAACATTCATCAATGCCACAAACCTTGGACACCGAAGAGCACCATTTGAACCAGTATTGCTTTCCATGAGCGCACAGATTCTTCTGCTTTTCCATTTTAGGAATTAGACCAGCAAAAATAAGACAAAATGTAAAACAGCATATTGTGACTTTGGTTGGTGAGTTACAAATGGAGAAACTGGATGTGTAAGGTAGGCTTTATATAAAATACTAGGTCAACTCCAGCAGAAACACACTTAACAGACTCAAAACAAGAAAGCTGTGCCTAAAACACAGCTATATCAACACAATTCTTATCAATTTAAGAGAGGAACCTAAAGGCACATACTGTACCAACCAATACTACTCACCCTACAGACAGGTGCCTTGGCTGCTTTGGCTGCAGTCTTCGGGTGTACAGCTGCTCCCATCTTCCTAGAACCCACCACAATGGCATCAGTCAACAAGTTCAAGTTCAACTTGAGAGTGAGCATGCGTTATATATCCACAATGGATCAAATTAATGGTGGAAAACCGATTTTAACCATTTCCGTGTTTGACTGCTAGGTTTTGTGACTCATACAGTGGTAGACTATGGCACAGATACAAAGATGAGTCCTCTATCTATCTATATGTCCCATTGTTAACACGCGTATCTGCCCTCTAATTGGCTACAAGGGTCCCACCTGATCTGGCCTCCTCTCCCGCCTGTCCTTCCATCTTTGAGGACATGTATTTTAATTGTTAGAAAGGTCACTCAACTACTTTGTCAATATAATAGACAGTATTTGTTTTGCCCGACTTTTTAGAGAGCCGGTAGGTGGCCTATATGGTTCTGCAGGGATTTAGTACTGGTGGTTTCTTCCCTACCTTCTTTCTGGCGGTTGCGAGAACTTGTGTGCACTGTGGACGCCAATCATAACGTTGAAAAAAAATCTAAATTCACTGTGTGTCTGCCTTGATATTCATAAAATCCCACAGACCTCCTCTTGCGCAGTGAAACCCAGAAGTGACATTTACATTTACATCTACATTTAAGTCATTTAGCAGACGCTCTTATCCAGAGCGACTTACAAATTGGTGCATTCACCTTATGATATCCAGTGGAACAACCACTTTACAATAGTGCATCTAACTCTTTTAAGGGGGAGGGGGGGGTTAGAAGGATTACTTTATCCTATCCTAGGTATTCCTTAAAGAGGTGGGGTTTCAGGTGTCTCCGGAAGGNTCCTTAAAGAGGTGGGGTTTCAGGTGTCTCCGGAAGGTGGTGATTGACTCCGCTGACCTGGCGTCGTGAGGGAGTTTGTTCCACCATTGGGGTGCCAACACCACTGCACCATCCTGGTGCTGTCCTTTCAGCACGACAGAGGGTGCTCCAATCCCTTAAAATCGAATCAAAATCTGTTGTCTATGCCTAATAGCCATGCTCACTTATTGTTATTATTACAAATAGAAGAGTATCACTTTTCACAATGGTGCTTGCTTAAAAAAGTTAGACCAAAGCTGAATCAAACTCCCACAAGATCACATAAGGATCATTAGCATTTTACATAACAGAACCAAATATAATAATCATAGCATGGTATGCCTGTAACATTACTGTTACACCAAAAAGACCTCTAATGAGTTGTTGATTGTCCTCCATCCTCCCCTGATTCAGAATATACCATTTTCATTGTCATGGCCTGGCATGCTTGTTTCAATTGCTATTGCGCCACAACGGAGCGTGCCACTAGGCAGGAAATATGCTTTGATTGAAACAAAATACAAGAAATGTTAATAGTTTGTTAGAACCATGTGCTCAAATTCGTTCACAAAACTAATTCAAGAAGATCTGCATATTCCCATGACACTGATTGAGGTCAATCAAGTGATTGGAATGGAGATGTAGTTAGGAATTTTCACCAGTAAAACGTGAAGAATTATCATTCACGATTGCCAGTGAGGTTGAACTATTTTGAAATTAGATAGCCTACGCCTAACTTGGTGTTTTCAAGTATTAAGCATATAAATGTTTCTTTAGACAATATATGTGGGCATAGGCAGACGTTGCAATTGGAGAATGCATTTTATGCATATTCAAATCAAACTTTATTTGTCACATGCGCAGAATTAAACAGGTGTAGACCTTACCGTGAAATGCTTACTTACAAGCCCTTAACCAACAATGCAGTTCAAGAAGGACTTAAGAAAATATTTACCAAATAAACAAAAGTAACACAATAATTTAAAAAAGTAACACAATAAAATCACAGTAAAAAGGCCATATACAGGGGGTACCGGTACCGAGTCAATGTGCGGGAATACAGGTTAGTCGAGATCATTTGTACATGTAGGTAGGGGTGAAGTGACTGTATATAGATAATAAACAGTGAGTAGCAGCAGTGTAAAAACAAATGGGGGGGGTCAATGTAGATAGTCCGGGTGGCCATTTGATTAATTGTTCAGCAATCTTATGGCTTGGGGGTAGAATCTGTTAAGGAGCCTTTTGGTCCTAGACTTGGCACTCCGGTACCGCTTGCCGTGTGGTTGCAGAGAACAGTCTATGACTTGGGTGACTAGAGTCTTTGACCATTTTTGGGGCTTTCCTCTGACACCGCCTAGCATGGGTGGCAGGAAGCAGTGATGTACTGGGCCGTATGCACTGCCCTCTGTAGCGCCTTACGGTCAGATGCCGAACAGTTATCATACCAGGCGGTTATGTAACCGGTCAGGATGCTCTCGATGGTGCAGCTGTAAAACCTTTTGAGCATCTGGGGACCCATGCCAAATCCTGAGGGGGAAAAGGTGTTGTCGTGCCCTCTTTGCGACTGTCTTGGTGTGTTTGGACCGTGATAGTTTGTTGGTGATATGGACACCAAGTAACTTGAAACTCTCGACCCGCTCCACTACAGCCCTGTCAATGTTAATGGGGGCCTGTTCGGCCCGCCTTTTCCTGAAGTCTGCGATCAGCTCCTTTGTCTTGCTCACATTGAGGGAGAGGTTGTTGTCCTGGCACCACACTGCCAGGTCTCTGGCCTCCTCCCTATAGGCTTTCTCATCGTTGTCGGTGATCAGAACTGAGCGCAACTGTAGATCGGATCACGCTGCTTCCTTAGCGAGTACCACTTGTTTCCGATTCAGCCCATGCCTTGCGCAAATTCTGGACCTCTGCCTTGCTAACACCGTGACCGCCCTCCTGAAGGGTCTTACCAGTTGTGCCTCACGAAAAGCTAGCTATTCACTGGCACAAGTGCGGACACTTCAGGCTGAGGAGTAAGTTTCTCACATCCCCATGTGCTACACTAGCGGAGAGAGTACTAGCTTATGTTCCAGTCACCAATATTGGCTAATCTGATGTTTGGCTGATCCCTCGCAGGGTTATATACAGAACAAAAATATAAGCGCAACATGCAATATTTCAAAGATTTTAATGAGTTACAGTTCATAGAAGCAAATCAGACAATTGAAATAAATTAATTAGGCCCTAATCTATGGATTTCACATGACTGGGCAGAGGAGCAGCCAAGTGGGTGGGCCTGGGAGGGCATAGGCCCACCCACTTGGGAGCCAGGTCCACCCACTTTGGAACCAGCCAATCAGAATGAGTTTTTCCCACAAAAGGGCTTTATTAATGACAGAAATACTCCTCAGCACCCCCCTCCCCCTCCTCAGAGGATCCCGCAGGTGAATAAGCCCGATGTGGAGGTCCAGGGCTGGCGTGGTTACACATGGTCTGTGGTTGTGAGGCCGGTTGGATGTACTGCCAATTTCTCTAAAACGACATTGGAGGTGGCTTATGGTAGAGAAATTAACATTTAATTATCTGGCAACAGCTCTGTTGGACATTCCTGCAGTCAGCATGCCAATTGCACCTTCCCTCAAAACTTGAGACATCTGTGGCATTGTGTTGTGTGACAAAACTGCACATTTTAGAGTGACCTTTTATTGTCCCAAGCACAAGGTTCACCTGTGTAATGATCATGCTGTTTAATCAGCTTCTTGATATGCCATACCTGTCAGGTGGATTATCTTGGCAAAGGAGAAATGCGTACTAATAGGCATGTAAACAAATTTGTGTACATCATTTGAGAGAAATAAGCTTTTTGTTCATATGGAACAATTCTGGGAACTTTTATTTCAGCTCATGAAAAATGGGACCCACACATGTTGATTAATACAAATGGCTCGAGTAGTAGTTGAAACTGACTCCAAGTAGAGTTCCTTGCAGATGGAGTTTCCCATGAGTGTACAGCCTTTGTTTCTTCTCAGGTAGCCAGTCCCAGTGAGAAGCACGTTTTGGACTTCCCTCCCTTTGAGGGTCTTGATAGTGCAGAGCAACTACAAGCCAAAACCCTGTTAGACAAGTATAGCACTTTGTTTGCTAAGAGTGAAACTGATGTTGGGTGCACTAATCTGATCACCCATGAGATTCCGTTAGTAGAATCTTATGGGTGATCAGATTAGTGCACCCAACATCAGTTTCACTCTTAGCAAACAAAGTGCTATACTTGTGATCAGCCCTACCGCAGTATCCACTCTTTCCAGAATGAGTTGGTCAGGGCCCACATCAAACAGGTATTGAAGAGTTCCTTCTTATCCGGGAGAGTAGCAGCCCTTTCTCGTCTCTTACAAGGATGTGTGTTGACTATAAAAACAAGGAACGGTGCTTTTCCCCTGCCAACAATAGAAGAATCATTGGACTCTGGGGCTGAGTGGTTCTCAGCTCTTGATTTGGCAAGTAGATAAAGCCAGGCAAAGATGGCCTAAAAAGTCCAAGACTGCCTTTTACACACCATTTGGCCTATTTAAATTCAATCAGATCTCGTTTAAATTATGCAATGCTCCAATGCTCCTCTCGGTAAAGCAACGCTTTGAGACGCTGGAGGAAGTGTTCTCCCGGTTGCACCAGCAAGGACTGAAGATTAAACTGTCAAAGTTGCATTTCTTTCAGAAGTACCTCAGTCATGTAGTCTCAGCAGAAGGTGTTGGCACTGACCGGGACAAAGTTGCAGCCATGAGAGTTCCTACCAACCTGGCCGATCTCCACTCTTTTCTGGGGTTTGTCAGCTACTACCGGTGGTTTATAGCAGGTTTCGCCAAGATTGCAGCACCCCTCCACCGAGTAGTGGCCCAGCTGACACCCCGAGGTAAAAAGGGAAAGACCCATAGGAAACCACAAGCAGAGGCTTGGACAACAGAATGCGAGGCAGGTTTCCACAAGCTTTGATCTCGGCACCTATCCTTATGTATGCTGACTTCCAAATGCCTTTTGTATTAGAGATTGATGCTAGCCATGGGGGATTAGGAGCGGTGCTCTCTAAAGAGCAGGAGGAGAATCAGGCCTGTTGCCTTTGCTAATTCTAGGCAGAGTTCCCCTGTCCAGTGTCTGTGTTCTTTTGCCCATCTAAATCTTTTATTTTTATTGGCCAGTCTGAGATATGGCTTTTTCTTTGCAACTCTGCCTAGAACGCCAGCATCCCGGAGTCGCCTCTTAACTGTTGACGTTGAGACTGGTGTTTTGCGGGTACTATTTAATGAAGCTGCCAGCTGAGAACTTGTGAGGCGTCTGTTTCTCAAACTAGACACTCTAATGTACTTGTCCTCTTGCTCAGTTTTGCACCGGGGCCTCCCACTCCTCTTTCTATTCTGGTTAGGGCCAGTTTGCGCTGTTCTGTGAAGGGAGTAGCATTGTATGGGATCCTCAGTTTCTTGGCAATTTCTCGCATGGAACAGCGTTCATTTCTCAGAACAGGAATAGACTGACGAGTTTCCGAAGAAAGTGTTTTTGAGCCTGTAATTAAACCCACAATGCTGATGCTCCAGATACTCAATTAGTCTAAAGAAGGCCAGTTTTATTGCTTCTTTAATCAGAACAACAGTTTTCAGCTGTGCTAACATAATTGCAAAAGGGTTTTCTAATGATCAATTAGCCTTTTAAAATTATAAACTTGGATTAGCTAACACAACATGCCATTGGTTTCTGATAATGGGCCTCTGTACGCTTATGTAGATATTCCATTAAAAACCAGCCGTTTCCAGCTAGAATAGTCATTTACAACATTATCAATGTCTACACTGTATTTCTGATCAATTTGATGTTATTTTAATGGTCCAAAAAATATATTTTTTCTTTCAAAAACAAGGACATTTCTAAGTGACCCCAAACTTTTGAACAGTAGTGTACATTTTTATTTTGGGGGGGTATTTTACCCCCTTTTTCAATTTTGTTTCATCGCTGCAATTCCCCAATGTGCTCGGGAGGCGAAGGTCGAGTCATGCGTCCTTCGAAACAGGACCCGCCAAACTGCGCTTCTTAACACCGACCTGCTTAACCCAGAAGCCAGCCGCACCAATGTGTCGGAGGAAACATCAATGACCCTGGTTGGCATTGGCTAATAATAAGTTAATTATCTGAGAGAGCCTGGTGAGTGAGAGGTAATTGAAGCAGGCTGCTGGGAGAAGGGAATTATAATGATTATATTCAGCCCAAGGGCACATTTATTTCACATTTTGTTATGTTACAGCCTTATTCTAAAATGGATTAAATAAATTAAATTCCTCAGCAATCTACACACTATACCCCATAATGAGGAAGTGAAAACAGGTTTTGAGAAATGTTTGTACATTTATTAAAAATAAAAAAACAGAAATAGCTTATTTACATAAGTATTCAGACGCTTTGCTATGAGTCTCGAAATTGAGCTCAGGTGCATCCTGTTTTCATTGATCATCCTTTGAGCAATTGATGTGACATCGTTTGGAAAGCCACACACCTGTCTACTTAAGGTCCCACTGTTGGCAGTGCGTGTTAGAGCAAAAACCAAGCCACGAGGTCGAAGGAATTGATTGTAAAGCTCAGAGACAGGATTTTTTTGAGGCACAGATATGGGGAAGGGTGCCAAAACATTTCTGCATCGTTGAAGGTCCCCAAGAACACAGTGGCCTCCATCATTCTTAAATTGAACAAGTTTGGAACCACCAAGAAAGAGAAACAAGATTCTCTGGTCTGATGAAACCAAGAGTGAACTCTTTGGCCTGAACGCCAAGCGTCACATCTGGAGGAAATCGGGCACCATTCCTACGGTGAAGCATTGCGGTGGCAGCATCATGCTGTGGGGATGTTTTTCAGCAGAAGGGACTGGGAGACTAGTCAGGATTGAGGGAAAGATGAACGGAGCAATGTACAGAGATCCTGCTCCAGAGCGCTCAGGACCTTAGACTGGGGCGAAGGTTAACCTTCCAACAGGACAATGACCAGAAGCACATAGCCAAGACAACGCAGGAGTGGCTTCGGGACAAGTCTCTGAATGTCCTTGAGTGGCCCAGCCAGAGCCCAGACTTGAACCCAATCAAGCATCTCTGGAGAGACCTGAAAATATCTGTGCAGCAACGCTCCCCATCCAACCTGACAGAGCTTGAGAGGATCTGCAGAGAAGAATGTGAGAAACTCCCCAAATACAGGTGTGCCAAGCTTGTAGCGTCATACCCAAGAAGTCTCGAGGCAGTAATAGCTGCCTAAGGTGCTTCAACCAAGTACTGAGTAAAGGGTCTGAATACTTATGTAAATGTTATATTTTCGGGATTTTTATTTTTTATAAATTAGCAAACATTTCTAAAAACCTACTTTTGCTTTGTCATTATGGGGCATTGTATGTAGATTTATGAGGGGGGAAAAACAGATCAGGGCTTTACATAAGGACAATTCAGAGTACGCTATTCTGTTCTTCTGAAATAGATTCTTCTGAGCTACATTTTCTTCGTATCATGTTTCTTTAGACCTGTCTCAAATAAATAATGGATTTATTTGGATTTAAATGGATTTATCAGACTTTTTAGACTGTAGATGTTCCAAAGGTCTGCATCAGTGGCTTGTAGGCTATGCGTGGAAGCTAGGAGATGCTAAATGTGTTTATGTTAATTAATGGTCAATTACCGTGAGACCGGCAGTTATTTGCTTGACAATCACTGGCTGACAATTTCATGACCTCCACAACCCTAGGCGTGGTACAGTTGACTTTTTTGTCCTTTTTGTCCTCCATCCACTTTCATGGGATTTCTTCAACCTTCCAAAGGACCCATTGTGACATGACTTCCAACATTCTATTCTATTAGCTGTAAACAATGTTTTACATAAATCAGCTACAATGACCACTTTCCCAACAAGTTAGACAAAAAGTATGACATCTTGGTGCCTCCTTTGCCCTGGGCTAACGGAGATTTTAGCCCAGGGCTATGCGAGTGTTTACACTTGCACATTCGAAAGTGGGCTAGCACCAACCTTAGCCCAGGGCGAGCTGACTCTGCTCCAGAGCAGGATTAGCACTGAATTTCTAGCCCCAGAACACGGTGCCAAAATAGCCAATGAGAAACGGGTCAAGAACAACAACTAGAATGTTCTCTGTCCAATCACAAAAGCTGCACTGCCGCTTAATTTACATACACTCATGATGCCTGTAATGTGTTCTGCATATTATTTTGATGAGTGAAGTCACACTTTCATCCTTCCATCTGAGGACAAAAAACATACTTTCATCTGTGCAAAAACAAAAATGATTGCTATGCAGGCTGGATAAAGTCTTCTCACTTAGCCAACTAAAGGTACAAACTATACAGCTTGAAGGGCAGAATAGTCTCCATTTTCATCTGTTTTCATAGCTTTTCTATTGACATTTAATTGGATATATGCATAATAATATTGATGCATTATTTGCCTGGATCAGAAAAGTTGTTTGTGCACAGCATTCTCTCTACAGGGGCAAGATAGAATTTGAAAGTGGAACATTGTTTCAAAGGGCAGACAGGCAGACAGTAAAGTTTGTACAACCAATCACTGTTGGAAATCAAATGCTCGGCTAGAAGCAAGATTAAATCATGTGTTAATACATGTAAATACGGTATTTATGTTTTTATTTGTAATACATTTGCAAAAATGTCTAAACACCTGTTTTCACTTTGTCATTATGGGGTGTTGTGTGTACATTGATGAGGGAAAAATGTAATTGAATCAATTCTGGAATAAGGCTGTAACTTAACAAAATGTGGAAAAGGTGACGGGATCTGAATACTTTCCGAATACACTATAAATAAGCATCTCTAAAACAGTGTACAAGAATACTTTTCAAAAGAAACTCCATTGAATGAACTATGCAGGATTTCCTTGAATGAAGCACTATCCTCCCCGTTGATGGTTATGAAGGGCTTTTAAAGCCTCCGAGAGAGACCACAATGTTTTGTATTTCTGTAAAAAATCAGTTATCAGCATAGTCGCAGTGAGACAAAGCAACCCATGCAGAGATAAACATCCTGATGAGTGTGTTGGGTTTTCATGTAGCAACTCTGTGCTCATCTGAGAACCTGCAGCTGTGAGTCATTAAAATCAAACGGGGGCTTATAAGTAGCAGGCTTAATTTGGCTGGCTTTTTTCTTTATGTCTTGGTTTGAAAAAGAAACAGATGAAAGGAAACGGTCAGGTCTGTCATTTCCCTAATGATGTGATGAGAGCAGGAGGGAGTGAAAAGGAACTTCGGGGTCTCTAAAGACATGCACTACTGCAGGGATGTAACTTCATTCAAAGACTAACCCAATGTCATTACTTTGCGAAATGTATGCATGCTGTGTATAGACGTGACAGCTTCCCAATATGTTTCCATTTGTTATATACACTAAGTGTACAAAACATTAGGAACACCATCATAATATTGAGTTGCACCCTCTTTTTGCCCTCAAAACAACCTCAATTCGTCTGGGCATGGACTCTACCAGGTTTCAAAGCATTCCACAGGGATTCTGGCCAATGTTGACTCCAATGCTTCCCACAGTTGTGTCAAGTCGGCTGGATGTTCTTTGTGTGGTGGACTTTTCTTGATACGCGGGAAACTGTTGAGCGTGAAAAACCCAGCAATGTTGTCGTTCTTGACACAAACCGTTCTTGACCCAAACCGGTGCTCCTGGCACCAGTTCAAAGGCATTTAAATATTTTGTCTTGCACATTCACCCTCTGAATGGCACACACACACAATCCATGTCTCAATTTTCTCAAGGCTTAAAAATAATTATTTAACCTGTCTCCTCGCCTTCGTCTACACTGCTTGAAATGGATTTAACAGGTGAATAATAAGGGCTGGCATTTCCAAAATAATAAACCCCCTCTCTATCTCTGGTTGATAAAATCTGTCATTTTAGGTGTGTGTGTGTAGTCTAGGCATTATGTAGGTCTATGGTGGCCTAGATTGGTTCCCAATCAGAGGCAGCTGTTTATCGTTGTCTCTGATTGGGGATCCTATTTAAGGTTGCCATTTTCCAGTTTGTTTGGTGGGTGATTGTCTATGTGATGTTGCATGTTTGCACTCAGTGTTATAGTGGTCACGGTCATTTTGTATTGTTTGTTAAGTGTTCTTCATTATTAAAAGGAAGAATGTATTCTAATCACGCTGCGCCTTGGTCTCCTCATTACGACGTTTGTGACAATGGTCTTGAACATCTCTATAAGTAAGAGCATTGTATTTGGTACAAATCATTCCCTAAGTTCTAGACCTCAGTTGAATCTGGTAATGAATGTTGTGGCTGTTGAACAAGTTGAGGAGAGTAAATTACTTGGCGTTACCGTAGATTGTAAAATGTCATGGTCAAAACATATAGATTCAACGGCTGCAAAGATGGGGAGAGGTCTAGCTGTAATAAAGAGAGGCTCTTTTTTGACACCACACTCCAAAAAGCAAGTTCTGCAGGCTCTATTTTTGTCTAATCTTGATTATTGTCCAGTCGTGTGGTCAAGTGCTGCAAAGAAAGACCTAGTTAAACTGCAGCTGGCCCAGAACAGAGCGGCACGTTTTGCTCTTCATTGTAACCAGAGGGCTGATATAAATACTATGCATGCCAGTCTCTCTAGGCTAAGAGTTGAGGAGAGACTGACTGCATCACTTCTTTTTATGAGAAACATTGTGTTGAAAATCCCAAATTGTTTGCATAGTCAACTTACACACAGCTCTGACACACACACTTCTCCCACCGGACATGCCACCAGGGGTCTTTTCATAGTCCTCAAATCCAGAACAAATTCAAGAAAACGTACCTTATTATATAGAGCCCTTATTGCATGGAACCTTCTTCCATCTCATATTGCTCAAATAAACAGCAAACCTGGTTTCAAAAAACAGATAAAGCAACATCTCGCGGCACAACGCCTCTCCCCTATTTGACCTAGAAAGTTTGTGTGTAAGCATTGATATGTAGGCTACGTGTACCTTTTTAAAAATGTATGTAGTTCTGTCCTTGAGCTGTTCTTGTCTAATGATGTTCTGTATTAAGTCATTCTGTATTATGTTTCATGTTTTGTGTGGACCCCTGGAAGAGTAGCTGCTGCTTTTGCAACAGCTAATGGGGATCCTAATTAAATACCAAAAATACATCAGGACCCATTTACCCAGAGCAACAAAATAGTGTCTGAAAACAACTTGTGAATTAAACAGACTTGGTGTTGTTACTAGACCACCAGTTAAAATAATATAGCTAGAATTCAATCAAAAGCACAGTATTGGAATTATTTTTACCAGGTAAGTTGACTGAGAACACATTTTCATTTACTGCAACGACCTGGGGAATAGTTACAGGAATGAGCCAATTGTAAGCTGGGGATGATTAGGTGACCATGATGGTATGTTGGCCAGATTGGGAATTTAGCCAGAACACCAGGGTTAACAGCCCTACAATAAAGTGCCATGGGATCTTTAGTGACCACAGAGAGTCAGGACACCCATTTAAAGTCCCATCCAAAAGACAGCATCTTACACAGGGAAATGTCCCCCATCACTGCCCTGGGGCATTGGGATATTTCTTTAGACCGGAGGAAAGGGTGCTTCCTACTGGTCCTCCAACACCACTTCCAGCAGCATCTGGTCTCCTTTCTAGGGACCAACCAGGACCAAACCTGCTTTGCTTCAGAAGCAAGACAGCAGTGTGATGCAAGGTGGTATGCTGCTGGCCACACACAAATTTGATTGAATACAAAATCCTGGTTTGTCGGATTGATAAAGACAAATCTTTCACTTGCATACATAGAATGTGATTTCTATCAGATTGGCTACTTGAGGAGAGCACAGGACTTTGAACAAATCACATACTGTATATCAGAATGGAGCCTGAAATAGTGTCCAGTGATGCATTCTGATTATGGTAAGGTTTACAGAGATTGTCCTGGGCTTTGCAAAACGAGTGGTGATTCTGGTCCATTTCTGTAGAGATCTGAGGCACACTCAGATGCATAAACAGTCGAGCACAACCCCACTGAGGTTGTTTTTAGGCCTACAATGTTAACAAACTCCTCATTGGGCCAGTAACCGAAAGGTTGCTGGTTCAAATCCCAGATCAAAAAACATGAAACATTTACCAATGTGCCCTTGAGCAAGGCACTTAACCCTAGTAGCTCCTGTAAATCACTCTGGATAAGAGCGTCTGCTAAATTACTAAAATGTACATATTAAATTGGTAAAGAGAAACTGGCACATCATTTTTGGGTCAGTGGCAAGTAGCCTAGTGCATAAAAGTGATGGGCCAGTAACTGGAAGGTTGCTGGTTTGAATCCCAGAGCCAACTACATGAAAAATCTGTCGATTGATAAATGTCTGCTAAATAGCTAACATGTAGATGTACAGTTGAAGTCGGAAGTTTACATACACTTAGGTTGGAGTCATTAAAACTCGTTTTTCAACCACTCCACACATTTCTTATTAACAAACTATCGTTTTGGCAAGTGGGTTAGGACATCTACTTTGTGCATGACAAGTCATTTTTCCAACAATTGTTTACAGACAGATTATTTCACTTATAATTCCCTATATCACAATTGCAGTGGGTCAGAAGTTTACATACACTAAGTTGACTGTGCCTTTAAACAGCGTGGAAAATTCCAGAAAATTATGTCATGGCTTTAGAAGCTTCTGATAGGCTAATTGAGTCAATTAGAGGTGTACCTGTGGATGAATTTCGAGGCCTACCTTGAAACTCAGTGCCTCTTTGCTTGACATCATGGAAAAATCAAAGGAAATCAGGCAAGACCTCAAAAGAATTGTAGACCTCCACAAGTCTGGTTCATCCTTGAGAGGGATTTCCAATGCCTGAAGGTTCCACGTTCATCTGTACAAACAATAGTACGCAAGTATAAACACCATGGGACCATGCAGCCGTCATACCGCTCATGAAGGAGAAGCGTTTTGTCTCCTAGAGATGAACGTACTTTGGTGCGAAAAGTGCAAATCAATCCCAGAACAACAGCAAAGGACCTTGTGAAGATGCTGGAGGAAACAGGTACCAAAGTAACTATACCCACAGTAAAACGAGTCCTATATCGACATAACCTGAAAGGCCGCTCAGCAAGGAAGAAGCCACTGCTCCAAACCCGCCATAAAAAAGCCAGACTATGGTTTGCCACTGCACATGGGGACAAAGATCGTACTTTTTGGAGAAATGTCCTTTGGTCTGATGAAACAAAAATAGAACTGTTTGGCCATCGTTATGTTTGGAGGAAAAAGGGGGAGGCTTGCAAGCCAAAGAACACCATCCCAACCGTGAAGCACGGGGGTGGTAGCATCATCTTGTGGGGATGCTTTGCTGCAGGAGGGACTGGTGCACTTCACAAAATAGATGGCATCATGAGGGAGGAAAATGATGTGGATATATTGAAGCAACATCTTAAGACATCAGTCAGGAAGTTAAAGCTTGGTCGCAAATGGGACTTCCAAATGGACAATGACCCCAAGCATACTTCCAAAGTTGTGGCAAAATGACTTAAGGACAACAAAGTCAAGGTATTGGAGTGGCCATCACAAAGCCCTGACCTCAATCCTATAGACAATTTGTGGGCAGAACTGAAAAAGCACGTGCGAGCAAGGAGGCCTACAAACCTGACTACATTACACCAGCTCTGTCAGGAGAAATGGGCCAAAATTCACCCAACTTATTGTAGGAAGTTTAACAATTTAAAGGCAATGCTACCAAATACTAATTGAGTGTATGTTAACTTCTGACCCACTGGGAATGTGATGAAAGAAATAAAAGCTGAAATAAATCATTCTCTCTACTATTATTCTGACATTTCACATTCTTAAAATAAAGTGGTGATCCTAACTGACCTAAGAAAGGGAATTTTTACTATGATTAAATGTCAGGAATTGTGAAAAACTGAGTTTAAATGTATTTGGCTAAGCTGTATGTAAACTTCTGACTTCAACTGTAAACTCCTCCAGTAAGCTGATAAGCATATCACTGCACCTGCTAAACTGTGTACGTGACCAATAACATTGTCCAGCTTTAGGAAGAGTGTTGGTGATTCCAAACTTCTTCCATTTATGAATGATGGAGGCCACTGTGTTCTTGGGGACCTTCAATGCTGCAGAAATGTTTTGGTACCGATCCCCAGATCTGTGCCTTGACACAATCCTGTCTCGGAGCTCTACGGACAGTTTCTTTGACCTCATGGCTTGGTTTTTGCTCTGACATGCACTGTCAACTGTGGGACCTTATGTAGACAGGTGTGTGTCTTTCCAAATCATATCCAATCAATTGAATTTACCACAGGTGGACTCCAATCACGTTGTAGAAACATCTCAAGGATGATCAATGGAAACAGGATGCACCTGAGCTCAACTTCGAGTTGCATAGCAAATGGTCTGAATACTAGATTTATGAGGATTTTTTTTCTTCTCCATTTTCTAAAAAGGCTGTAACGTTACAAAATGTGGAAAAAGTCTGAATACTTTCTGAGTGCACTGTATATAGGGCAGCAGCCTCGAAGTTGCAGGGTTGAGTAACCGGGTGGTAGCCAGCTAGTGATGGCTATTTAACAGTCTGATGGCCTTGAGATAGAATTTGTTTTTCAGTCTCTTGGTCCCAGCTTTGATGCACCTGTACTGACTTCGCCTTCTGGATGATAGCGGGTGAACAGGCCGTGGCTCAGGTGGTTGTTGTCCTTGATGATCTTTTTGGCCTTCCTGTGACATCGGGTGCTGTAGGTGTCCCAGTGATGCACTGTCAGCTGTGGGATGCAGCCCGACAGGATGCTCTCAGTTGTGCATCTGTAAAAGTTTGTGAGGGTCTTAGGGACCAAGCCGAATTAGAATACAATATTTGACAAACTTTCTTGTTTTTTCTATGCACCGTTACACTTGTTAACCCTGTGATTTACTTTGCTCAAAGTTTACAAGACATAAAGCAAGAGCATAGCAAGTTATGCACAGAAAAGGCTGAGGTCATGGTAAGAAGCAAAGAAAGTTACCAGACAAGAGGTACATTGAGGCGATGCAGACTGTACAGTTTGTGTGAGAGTTCAATAACCATGAGAACTGTGTCCACTGCAGGGATGTATTGCTGTGGATTAATTGAGGATCACCCCTGCTGTTCAATGTCCGCTAGCTCTGTACGGCTGAAGAGCTTTCCCCATAAAAAAAGTGTTGAGAGATCAATCGTCTGCCTGTCCCTCTCTGTGCTATCTTTGTCATTGTTCAAGTTAGCAGGCGTGCTATGAACCAGATCAATGGTGAGCATCAGCGGTCCAAGGACAAGGATAAAATACAAGAAGCATTGATGGAGGAAGAAGTTAAACATGACTTACAATCATTTATGTGCATTAGGTAAATCTGTTCTGAAGATTCAGCACATTATCTTGTTTGATAAAATATCACTTGAGTGCTTGTGGGGTACGTCCTCTAATACTTGTTCATCAACTCAGGCGCAACTAGAATGTGTTCTAAATTATACATAGTCCGATGTGATGATAAATGCACATTGTTAATACCCCCAATCTAAACTTTAGTTTCACAAGGGAGTAACTGCCAGTAGTTCCAGCAGACTTCTTTAATGAACTGCCCGGGGCTAATCGTGTCAAATGAACAGGTGGATTTACTACCGTTATCAGTCCATGGCCACTGACCCTGATGAGAAAGACCCAATGTACTCTCTACTGCTGAAAGAACAATCTGTTCCTAAGGCAGGATTTACACGTGGTCCATAGCTAGGGGTGAAACTGTCTCTCTGTGAAGACTTAAGGATGGATCTGAAGTGTCGACCTTGAACAAAGATAAAATAATGTATTTTGTCATTTTGGAGTCATTTTTATTGTAAATAAGAATCTAATATGTTTCGGAACACTTAATGTGGATGCTACCATGATTATGGATGATCATGAATGAATCGTGAATAATGATGAGTGAGAAAGTTACAGATGCACAAAGATCATGCTCCCAAAACATGCTAACCTCTCACCATTACCAATAACAGGGGAGGTTAGGATTTTCTTGTTGGTATGGTATTTATATGACAAGAAAATAGAAGTGTTTGGCCACACACACCAGCTGTAGGCTTGGCCTTCGAAAGAACAATGCATATGCAGAAAAACCTGGATACCTCTGCCAGGAGGCTGAAACTTGGCTGCAAGTGAATCTTTCAGGAAGACAATAACCACAAAGCACGCATCAAAATCACACATGTCAAATCACAAATCATTGCCATATGAATCCAAAAAACTGTGAAAGTTATGCCCTTGGAACAAAACAAAAAAACGCTAACTGGGAAAAGGACAGACATTGGTGCCAGTAACAACAAGCCCTGTCCACAGGATGAACCATCCCTTACCTACTGAGGCAAGATATGCAGGTCCTAGATCAGCCTGTTCAGCCATCTCTGGACCCATGGCCAGCGAGACCCACACCACAACCAAGACCCGTGATACCTGGAGGGAAATCATACTGTGTGTGTGTGTGTGTGTGTGTGTGTGTGTGTGTGTGTGTGTGTGTGTGTGTGAAATAGAAATAGACGTGGCGTAGGCTGCTGAGGGTCTGCTGAGGAAACCTAGGAAATGTGTGCGACAGGACCTTCTCAAATATACTGAACAAAAATATAAACGCAACATGCAACAATTTTACAGTTCTTAGAAGGAAAACAGTAAATTGAAATAAATTCACTAGGCCTTAAACTATGGATTTCACATGACTGGGCAGGGGCGCAGCCATGGGTGGGCCTGGGAGGGCATAGCCCCACCCACTGGGGAGCCAGGCCCAGCCAATCAGAATTCGTTTTTCAACCAAAAAAGGCTTTATTCAGACGATCACTCAGGTGAAAAAGCCGTATATGGAGGTCCTGGGCTGGAGTGGTTACACGTTGTCTGCATTTGTGAGGCTGGTTGGACGTACGTTGGAGGCGGCTTATGGTAGAGAAATTAACATTAAAATCTCTGGTAACAGCTCTGTTGGACATTCCTGCAGTCTGCATGCCAATTGCACACTCCCTCAAAACTTGAGACATCTGTGGCATTGTGTTGTGTGACAAAACTGCACATGTATTGTCCCCAGCACAAGGTGCACCTGTGTAATGATCATGCTGTTTAATCAGCTTCTTGATATGCCACACCTGTCAGGTGGATGGATTATCTTGGCAAAGGAGAAATGCTCACTAACAGGGATGTAAATACATTTGTTCACAACATTTGAGAGAAATAAGCTTTTTGTGCGTCTGGAAAATTTCTGGGATCTTTCATATCAGCTCATGAAACATGGGACCGACACTTTACACATTGTGTTTCTATTTTTGTTCAGTATACAATTTAAGTATGGCTTATTTAAGTAAGGCTTATCCACTGGCATCATGGTTCAATACATAATGTACTCAGACTATTGATTTTATCCTGGCTAGTGGTTGCATTGATTGTGCTTGTTTTCTGTGACATTGCTATAATTGGCCAATGTTTAGGCACACTGGGGATCTTGCACAGGAGGCAATGATATGCTGCGCCCCTGTGTAAAATAAGAGGACTACACAACATCGATACAGTTTGCTCATTGTTCACAAAACTATTTTCTTAAAGTTACATTTGAGACGTCTGGCCATCAGAGGGCACTCATGTACAGTCATTGCTCATGAGTCCTGATTTAAAAGTGTGTCCTAATGGAGTGTGTGTAATAGTCTCACAAGGTTGTGCAAATGGAGTGTCACACGGTAGTGTAGTGCAAGTCATTAAGATGGAACAGGCCTCTCCCGGGAAGCATCTTTAAAAGGACATAAAACACAGTAAAGACAATCCCATTTCAAAGCAAAGTGGCACTCYCGGGACATGCATTTGCGTGCACAAAGTGCATTCATTAATCCAAACCTGAGACAAGGACGGAGGAGCAGGGAGAACTGGTAATGACATGAGTCTTGAAACAGGTAAACACCACCAACCATATGCCAGTTATTTAACTCCCCATTTACACCGTCATAACAGTCATTGAAAACAACAGAGGAAATTATTATACATATTAGCTCCATTTCTTTAAATGTAACCACATTGTTTGATGGGGATTGCTCATCATTTTGTATGTAAACGAGTCGAGCTTCCGCCAGCACCAGGTTTAATCCCCAGCCAGCTGGACGTAAAACCACTGGATGATAAGGCAGCAGTAGCAAATTATGCCATTCCATCTAAGAGAGGGTGCCAGGTGATCACAGGAAAGGGACATCCTGAGCTCCGTCTGCCAGACATGGACTACCACGTCTTCTGTGACAGATGAAGCCCGTTGAAGTTGCTGTATACAGATGGAAGTTAAAGTAATGAATGGAATGGTATCAAACACATGGTTTCCATGAGTTTGATACCATTCCATTAATTCCGTTCCAACCATTTCTATGAGCCCATCCTCCCCGATTAAAACCTCTATGGGATCGGTGTCCCTAAACCGGAACAGTTGTTGCTAACATGCGCTATTGTGACTAGAATGACGTTGCATACAACAGCCAACTTTCCGGGACATAGACATGTATTATATGGGCAGAAAGCTTAAATATTCTTGTCAATCTAACTGCAGTGTCCAATTAACAGTAGCTATTACAGTGAAAAAATACTATTGTTTGTGGAGAGTGCACAAGAACAAAAAACGTTGATCATAGCTAATGGTTTGATACATTCACCTCTGAAGGTAAATACTGTACATACATTCAGTAATCTTGCTCTGATTTGTCATCCTGAGGGTCCCAGAGATCAAATGTAGCATAGTTTTGTTTGACAAAATCATTTTTATGTTCAAATGTTGGAACTGGGGTCTACAGTTTGACCCCACTGCTGTCTCCACACCCACCCCGACCGACCATCTAGATGTGTGAAAGTTAGTGTATAAGCTAATGATCCATCATGTATGACATTCCTGGGAGTTTGTAGACTTAAATGTTTTATTATCATAGCATTTTTGAATGTTCTCTATAGTTATATACTTGAAAATGTATCAATTGACCAATGCAGCACATTTGGGCAAACTACTGGCAGACTTGATACAAAATATTGTGCAGTAATGTAATTCTTCACTGGATCAGTCTGAAACGTTGCACACACACTGCCGCAATCTGGTGGCCAACATCTAAATTACATCTAGACTCCTATCTGAAAGTATGGCCTTTCTCTTGCATTTCAAAGATGAAGGAACAAAAAACAATGTGAATTTGTTTTGTTTGCATTATCTTTGACCAGATCTAATGTGTTATATTCTACTACATTCATTTCACATTTCCACAAACTTCAGGGCTTCCTTTCAAATGGTATCAAAAATATACATATCCTTGCTTCAGGTCCTGAGCTACAGACAGTTAGATTTGGGTATGTCATTTTAAGCAAAAATTGACCTCCTTTCAGTATATAGTCATTAAACAATACTGCCTGCACATTAATTACATGAATGAAGATAGAAAGTGTAAGGCGCACCGAGAACACTGATATCCGTTTCTCCGCAGATGTCTTCAAAACCTTGTAATGCAGTGTCATGTTAGTACACTAGATGGCAGTATGTAGTATTGGAAATGTAAAAGAGTTACAAAGTTGTGAATATACAGTTGAAGTAGGAAGTTTACATACACCTTAGCCAAATACATTTAAACTCAGTTTTTCACAATTCCTAACATTTAATCCTAGTAGAAATCCCTCGTCTTAGGTCAGTTAGGATTACCACTTCATTTTAAGAATGTGAAATGTCAGAATAATAGTAGAGAGAATGATTTATTTCAGATTTTATTTCTTTCATCACGTTCCCAGTGGGTCGGAAGTTTACATACACTCAATTAGTATTTTGGCCCATTCCTCCTGAGTAAGCTGGTGAAATTAAGTCAAGTTTGTAAGCCTCCTTGCTCGCACACGCTTTTTCAGTTCTGCCCATAAATTTTCTATACGTTTGAGGTCAGTACTTTGTGATGGCCACTCTAATACCTTGTGGCCACTCTAATACCTTGACTTTGTTGTCCTCAAGCCATTTTGCCACAACTTTGGAAGTATGCTTGGGGTCATTGTCCATTTGGAAGACCCATTTGCGACCAAGCTTTAACTTCCTGACTGATGTCTTGAGATGTTGCTTCAATATATCCACATAATTTTCCTCCCTCATGATGCCATCTATTTTCTGAGGTGCACCAGTCCCTCCTGCAGCAAAGCACCCCCACAACATGATGCTGCCACCCGTGCTTCACGGTTGGGATGGTGTTCTTCGGCTTGCAAGCCTCCCCCTTTTTCCTCCAAATATAACGATGGTCATTATGGCCAAACAGTTCTATTTTTGTTTCATGAAACCAGAGAACATTTCTCCAAAAAGTACGATCTTTGTCCCCATGTGCAGTTGCAAACCGTAGTCGGACTTTTTTATGCCGGTTTTGGAGCAGTGGCTTCTTCCTTCCTAACCTTTCAGGTTATGTCGATATTGGACTCGTTTACAGTGGATATAGATACTTTTGTACCTGTTTCCTCCAACATCTTCACAAGGTCCTTTGCTGTTGTTCTGGGATTGATTTGCACTTTTGCACCAAAGTACGTTCATCTCTAGGAGACAAAACGCATCTCCTTCCTGAGCGGTATGACGGCTGCGTGGTCCCATGGTGTTTATACTTGCGTACTATTGTTTGTACAGATGAACGTGGTACCTTCAGGCGTTTGGAAATTGCTCCCAAGGATGTACCAGACTTGTGGAGGTCTACAATTTTTTTTCTGAGGTCTTGGCTGATTTCTTTTGATTTTCCCATGATGTCAAGCAAAGAGGCACTGAGTTTGAAGGTAGGCCTTGAAATTCATCCACAGGTACAGCCTTTCAGAAGCTTCTAAAGCCATGACATAATTTTCTGGAATTTTCCAAGCTGTTTAAAGGCACAGTCAACTTAGTGTATGTAAACTTCTGACCCACTGGAATTGTGATATAGTGAATTATAAGTGAAATAATCTGTCTGTAAACAATTGTTGGAAAAATTACTTGAGTCATGCACAAAGTAGATGTCCTAACCGACTTGACAAAACTATAGGTTGTTAACAAGACATTTGTGGAGTGGTTGAAAAACAAGTTTTAATGATTCCAACCTAAGTGTATGTAAACTTCCGACTTCAACTGTAGATGCAGTAGTGTAAGATGAAAGATGGTATCTTATGGCATATACTGTATGTAACCACTTCCCTATGAGTTAGTGGTGTAACAGGCAGGCAGAGGAAGATACAATTACACCTCTGGACTATCATGCTAAGACCACTTAATAGAAATGTGAATACTATAAACAAAAAAGGTTTATAACACTGGTCAGTGGTCACAGTGGCCATACAGGGTAAATTGAGATATTTCGTTTTGACGTTTGTATTTACCTGGCCACTGACTAAGATCAGTAAATGGTGGATGATGTGATATAATTTATTAGTCAAGTTTCTTATCTGCTTCTTCCAGAGACACACCCATTATTGTATAGAAAGCGTCCCACACTTCACAGCTGCCATTTCACAGAACCCTTTGAACAATGCCGCAATGTCAGGAGCTAAAGTTCACCATGTGCTCGTAACAACCAAACCAGGAGAGAGGTTGTTTGTCCATTAAAGAAGAGTACTGTAGGCTACGTAAGGCTTCTACGTTTCTATTATCCTGTCAGGTGTATGTTCTGTATTGTTTGAGACTTTGTTGTGTTTAAAAATAACAAATTATTGTAATCTGTGATAACGAAATGAATAAATGGGAGTTCCATGTACAAACAAGTGAAACAAATCCTGTACAGTTCAGGTACTGTACTACAGTAAGTCTTAAAACCTTCTATTGATTTGTTGGGATTGAACAGCATTACAACATGGCTCTGCTGTAATCCTGAGAGCCCAGACATGGAGCAGTCCTCAGTCACATGACTCTTCCCATGTGGCTGCTGGATTCCTATCGTTCTGTGATCACATACTTTCACTAGGCCAGGGGAAACTATTTATATACCGGGTGAAACCAGAGGTCTATCCAACAGCATACTTTGTTCTGCTCTGCCTAGTTTTAGTTGGCATGGGAGGGAACTTGCCAACTGGGCCGGCTGAAACTTCAGAGGACTTAGAAACCCTTCCAGACACAGCAGGGTTCTTATCTGATATCTTTATCAGCTGAGTGACAGTAGAGAAGTGGTGAGAACTGGGCCAGTCAGGCAGAGAAAATACATAGTAGCAGCACAACAGCACCTACACAAAGGAAAGTGCAATCAAGTCGGAGGGATGGTACCGTATTACACCAGGGTGTCAGGACCAGGGTTGAGGAGGAAGAAACTCTACTGAGGCACATCATGGGATACACAGAACTTTCCGGTCACAGGCAAGTTGTTCAAAGCTCCTTTGACTATTAAAAAACCATCATCATTAACTCACACACATTGACTTAGAACGATATTAGTCAAAGTCTCCCAAAATAACATGATAAAATAACATATCTGCACAAATAAATGTTTTAATGAAAATGTTTAASTTTTGCATAGCTGAAGAAGCGAAGGGCTGCATTACACGCTGTGAAACTCTGGGATGCTGAGAAACCCCAAAATCTTCTTCAACAGTGGACTACTTTACAGCTGCACACATTAACACACAGGCAGGGTTGTTCTGGTAGCAAGGAGACTACATGTCTCAAAATATAAAGATCAAATGCGCTCACTACAAGTTTTCGTTGTAGCCTTCTCACCCAAATTTGGGCACCCTCCAACTTAAGTCAGTAACATCAACCCTGGCCCATAGAAGGAGTCTCTTCGCATTGATTACATGTAACAATATACAGTATGTATATACATCAAACAGTTGCTGGAAACTATTAGAGCTTAATAACAATATTAACATCATTATAATAGCATGTGTTCAAGGAATGTCAAATGGCCCACAATGTACAGTGTGTTACATAAGGTGACATCAGGGTCGGCAGGTAGCCTAGCAGTTAAGAGCGTTGGGCCAGTAACCGAAAGATCACTGGTTCAAATCCCCGAGCCAACTAGGTGAAAAATCTGCCGATATGCTCTTGAGCAAGGCACTTAACCCTAATTGCTCCAGGGTTTCTATCAATAATGGTGGATCCCTGGCTGTGACCCCACAATCAGGGGGAGTGGGATATGCAACAAACAAAACTAATCCCAATACACATGTGTATAATACACACTATACATGTGTAAAATAGAGCAAATGTAAGCACCCAGCTATTTATTATATTGATTATTTACCTGCATTAGACATAGTATAATCCGTCTCACATACATGGCATGAGTCATCATTATAACACGCCACATCCGCGAGTAAGAATACCTGGACTTTTAGCTTGAATACATGTTAATCATTAAATCTATGCCCAAATAAGAGGTGGTTACAGTCCATAAAAAGGCCTACTCCTTCAGAGCTCAGTGTCCATGATACATATACTTAAAAAAAGGTTTAACTCTAACTTGTTGTGATTTGATGACCATGCACATTTTGTTTGCATAAATGAGTCTATAAGGGCAACTTCATCACATTATCACATTTACAGAACGCATAGGGAGATACTGTTTTAGTTGATCCATCTCTGTGGATTCATGGTGACCAGAACAGTCTCTCTTGTATTGTACTATATTTCTGCACAGAACAGAGTCCATACTGTCCATATTGTAGACTATGGTCGGCAGTGAAAAGCAGCTGGAGAGTACAGGCTTGTATATCTCCTCAGTGACGTTAAAGCACCCTCTCTTTCCAACATTCACTCATAACCAAGGCCATCATCCCGTCCGGCAGGAGAATACCATTTATAGACCCCGTCGCTGGAAGATAAAAGCGACAGTTGTTACTATAGAAGTGAAATTTGTTTTTGCCACACAATTACAGAGCAGCTTTTGTATAAGCACTGGAATATGCAGTTAAAAGAGAGATGGATAGCATGTTTAAAATGACCCCAGATTCCTTGTCAGACCCAGCCTCTGAACACCACTAACAGCTCCACATCCATCATTATGGCCCGAGTCTTGTTTGGTCTGTGTGTGTTCATATTACCTTTTGTAGGGGCAGGCAGCCAGGCAGGCATAGTGAGGAACCAGCTGCACGTCTGCTTTGATCTGACTGTTACAGCCAAATTCAGATACTAAGTCACCCTGCCACCGGCCTGGCCCACACAGAAAATGGGCTATATAGGGTGTGGAAACATTGTGTAATGCTCTCCCTCTCTGTCTACTGCTCTCCCTCGCTGTCTATGTATCAATGTGTTCAAGGATGGGCTTAGGCAGTGCCAAGCACCAAGCTTTATTCCCATTCAGGGCCTCCCTTCAGATGTGAGCTGAATTAGAATGTGATGCTTGGCTTGATGCAACTGGGGAATATCACCTTCCAACAGCAACAAGAGGGGTCTAGTCAGTTTTTGAATTGTCTTTTACAATACCACTGGAATCAGAACAGCCGGAGATGCTGTGTGTCTTGTCACAACAAGAGAACAAACTAAGGGTAATGATGATAAAGGGGCATCAAAGGTCAGAAAAATGTCCAAGATGTCTTGGAAACTCAGACATACAGTACATACCGCATCATATTGCATTGATGTCTGAGGTTTCGACTGAATCTGATGAAGCTTCATGCGTTCCATTTGTGTTCATCCTAATCATATTGAGCTTCTCTGTTCCATTCCTCGTCTCCTCTTTTCTTCTCCTCTTCCGCCGGCAAAGTTTATGTCGACTGAGACAGAAGAAGAATATTAGAAAGTAACCCATTCCAATTTGTGATGACATCATTTACTTATTATGTTCTTTGAGAATGGTATCATCTGTCTTGACTCTGACATGAGCTATTCACCAAAACATTCTCGCAGTATTACAGAGTTTAGTTATGTAAGGTATTTGTTCAGCACAAAAGACTCTTTTGTTAAACTGATACAACACGTGGCACTCTGTCTCTCTTTTGGGTAAAAATGAGAGGGGAGAGCAGGGCAGATACATACAGCTTGATGAAAACCAAAAGGTAACATGGCCACAAGCGTTTCATTAAAACTTGGCCATTCATGGGATACACACAGATTCCTTACGTCCCATCCCAGGGCTAGTATGACAGGCTGTGAGGTGATGAAGCTGTATCTCCACCTTTCCCACTCTCTCACGCACGCACACATACTCCCACGGACAGGAAGGTTGCAACATAAAGAAAATCTGGCTGTTTGCTACTTAAAGAATGTGTATTTTACTCACTGTGCACAGATGCAGATGAATATGATGAGCAGTATGAGGAAGACCAACGCTGCTATCACACAGGCTATGATGATCTGCCTCTGGTCTCCTATACGCCAGGCCAAATCAACATACTCACACCTGGACCCAATGTACCCTTTTTCACATCTGAGACAGAGCAAACACACAATTCACCTGCTGTGATTAAAATGTGCTCAACAAGTTTGTTTATTGTTCCTATTTCTTGTCGCCCGAAAGAAAAACAAAGAAATAACTTGAAGCACCTGGGCTATGAGAAAACAAGCAGATGCTGGTCTGTCAAATTAGCTATTCTAGCTGTTCCAAATGAACTGGTCTCGCTGACTGTGATTCTGAGATGCTTGATGAAATGCAGTCAGACCATATGAAGCCAATCATATATCTGCCTTGTTGTTTTAGTTTAAGTGCATGTGTTCTGTGCAGGGTCACAGTAAACAAGGTCAGTACATTCAGCAGGGTCAATGAGGGATTTCAGTGTTACTTGTCAGACATGAAAGTAAAAACAAAACATCTTTATCACGAACACGAACTTCATACTTGTAATAATAATGGATAATAATTCTGCTACAGTTATCAAAATATATACAAATGAAACATGTTTTCACTGCAGTGAATGTTGAGTACGCAGCATGTTCTTGGCTTGAGACCGTCTGCCTTGAACATGTACAGATAAATGATTGGGGCCCACAGTAAGGGTCGGGTGAGTTGATTTACCTGCATGAAGGAGTGTCATGTTCCTTCACAAAGCGGCACGACCCATGGATACAGTAATTCCTGAACTCCTTTGGACATTTGGTGAAATGGCCGCTCCATTTGGCTTGAGTTGCAGTTTCTATCGAGTCTATGGCAAGCGCAAAGAGACAAATACAGGGGAAAGGGGGATTATAAAGTAACTCATTTGATATATAATACCCTTCTTACAAAAAGATTGCATTGAGAAGGTGATGTAGAATAAGATATACGTTTGAAGTGAGAGCCCCCTTTCAAACTTGTCATGAGGCTCCTGTTTTCCCTTAGTAACCTGACTCAGGGGGGCCAGTGTGACTTGTCATATAAATAGGCTTCTGGCATCATGATCTGAGGAAGGACTAGAAACTGAACTGACCATTGGGGCAAGACTGGTGTGATTGAGGATAATAATGTGTCATTTACAGATTTATAATGAAATTCTGTCAAAGTAAAAAGCAACTGATATCCTCCTCAGCCTAATTTGATAGTTGTGTAGATATACACACACAGAACATTCTGACCACTATAGTAAAGAGAATGGAAACCTTCTTTCACTGTTTTATTCTCCTCTATTCCCTTCCAGTGAGTCATTGGGTGGGTAAAAGAATAATGAGGCTTAATTAACATCACAGAGAGGGAGAAAGCCCTAATTGTAGTGTGAAACATGAGAGCATGCCTTTAAAATGACCTAAATATTGAATAGGTGCGGATCTGGTTACAAAGGAACAGCAGGTGTAAATTGATCTAGGTATTTAACTGAGTAGCTGTATGTGCAGTCAGTCATCATGCCATATTTCCCAGGAATAAGTAAGTAGCTGGGAAATGCTGCTGTTTGGTCAACTGATTTCCCGAGTGGCGCAGCGGTCTAAGGCATTGTATCTCAGTGCTAGAGGCTTCACTACAGACCCTGGTTCGATTCCAGGCTGTATGACAACCGGCTGTGATTGGGAGTCCCATAGGGCAGCGCACAATTGGCCCAGTGTCATCCGGGTTAGGGTAGACTGTCATTGTAAACAATCATTTTTTCTTAACTGACTTGCCTAGTTAAATAAAGGTTAAATACAAAACATTTAACAAATGTAAACTGAACATAAGAAGAGTAGTACATTGCAGAGAGGTAATCAGGAACTACCCCCACCTCCCCCTAATAAAATAAACTTCCCTGTATCACTCCATGTGGGTAAATACAATGGTACGATCAGTAGTTGATTAGACCTCTTAGTTGTGAGGATTATCATCAAACAGCAATTGACAAATCCTGAATAGTGGAGGCCCTACCTGAGGCTGCTTCAATTGACACCTGATGTCAGCCTGCCATCTATGCACATCTAATTAGCAGTGAGGAACCGAACCCAGTGCACATACAAAGCTGGTGCTACATTTCACAATTCCACTCACAGGAAAGGTAATGACTGCATGGTCACTGGTGGCAAGAAGGCTTTAATTTGCACTATGGTCTCTGTTGGGGATGGTACATGACACCTCCTCCTGATACTAAAGGGCTGGGTGGAGAAGCATTTGATATTCCAATTGTTTGAATGAACCACTGTGTGAATGACGCACTCCTGGAGTACGGCCTTCAATTTAACGACAGAGCAGGAATACTTAGTATAAGAATGTTTTTCAAGGGCACTTAGTCTCTTTACAAACTTACCGTGTATGTAATCACAAAGGTATTCATTTTCTAATCCAACAGGTTGCTTCTAAACCTGAGTAATTCAAACACGTTAACACATGTGCATGTCAGATGGTAAGAAACACTTTTATGTACGCCTTCTTCAAACTTCAAACAAACTTTTATGGCATGATTATCCCTCCATAAGTTTATGTTTCTCTGGGGGGGAAACAATATACCTGTGAAGTTGTTTGTGTTGCCTTGGTGATGGCGGGACACAGTCTTGTTGGCCGGCTCCTCAGTTGCATTCCATTCAGCCAGAGAGCATTTGCATAGGGCCAAAACTAAAACCAGAAAACAAACAGAGCTGGTCGCACAATGCCCAAACATCAAGTCAAATCCATACAATTAAATTGTTTTAGAATCTGAAAGTTAAGGACAGAGCAAAGGTTGTGGAACTTAATGTTTGACAGTAATTTGACAGTAATTCCCCCGGCTTGGGTGTTGGGTTTCTGGGATTCCCAACACTGTGATAACCTTACTAAAGATAGTCTTGCATTCAATCCAACAACACTGTTAGTGTTTCATAATATTCAGGACAACAAAATCCAGCCATGATACAAATGTGGGTAATGGAATAAAGCTACTGTATCTATGAAGCAAACAGACGTGGTTATTGATAGTCTATGTTATTGGTTTGGATATTGTTGGCATGTGCATTGGGGTACTCTGTTTGCTAATAGAGGGCTATGGAGTGGTGGATCATTTGTTGATCATCTGTCACACCAGCATGCTAATTGCTGCTGTCAATCACAGTATAGACAGGCACATAAGATTAGTTATATTTTAGTCATTTAGCAGACGCTAGCAGAGCGACTTACTGTAGTGAGTGCACACTATTCCCCCGTGGGAATCGCACGACTGGCGTTGCAAAAGCCATGCTCTACCAACTGAGCTACACGGGACTACATTACATATACCAAAGTTATAGTTTGAATAAACGAAAACTAGTGAAGTAATATAAGAAAGAAAATTGTACTAATACCCGAGATATAAATATCAAAGGAAATACAATCTTGAGATTGATGTTGTAAAACAGTACTAAGTCAGTTATTAACCAGATTATAGGCAATTATATTCAGTTACAATGAGTAAATAAAGTTAGTGTGAGGTTGAAGAGTTATTCAACTGGTACACAGAACGGTGCCTCTTACCTGTGGCTATTCCGACATACAGTTTGTATGCCTTTGCCATGTCCGTGAGCAACGAATATACTTTTCCGGGTGGATAAATAGGTAAACGTAGATTTCGTTTCTTATATAAAATCCGGTCAAAAAGTTCACTATTATATCCTCTGTTTAGTAGGATACCCTGCTTCCCGACTCACGAATAACGTGGTTCCTTCATGCGTGATCGCGTACCTGTGAACTACATGGGCAAGAGAAACTGCGCAGGCTAGAGGTTTGAATGGGTGAAATGGAACCTGAACCTAATAGTGCCACGCCCACCTAATCATGTATGTGCGAGTGCACTCTACCAGTGCAGTTTCATTATGGCATGCAGCTCAAACTGGAGATTGGCTACTAGGCTATTAATTAAGGTGCAATCCGTTTGATATGCGCATAACCTAATGCAACAAGTTCTTAATATACTGTCATTAAAACATATGACAGTTCTTTAGAACATCATTTGAAGATATGATGTACCTTTACCAAGATAGTTGTCCTGATAGCAAAAAACGTAAACAATTGAAGAATATGGTGCATCCCATGAAATGTGCATATACAAATATAGCACTTGCATATATTTGCATAATGCACATTTTATGGATTTTTTACTAAAATATACATCGTTTTACCTGCATCAGCACATTTTAGTGACCTCTACTCTGAACTGTTGGTAAACGGCAGACGGCGCCGGCTAATGAGACTGTGGGCAAGTCTAGAACTGTGGTCAGAGAGTTTGTTTGTGTTTATTGGCGTGCAGGCCTCACTATTCCCCCGGAGGCACAGGCAATGTGAGTCTGCCCAGGTCTACCTATGTGTGCTCTTTTTCACTTTCAGTCCAGTCTCTATCGAGGCCTACTCAGTGCACAATGAGCCCTCTGCTAAAATGTGAACTCAGGAATAGTTCGTCTCTGGACATCAGCGCTGCAATGCCAGGCAATGTGTAGTGGAAATAGGAAATCCTATACAGGGGTAAAAGTAATGCATCCAGCAAAGGCACAATTCCAGATGTAGGTGGTTCCTTGATAGCGGAAGCCTTGCCAATAACTATCCAAGAGGTTGATCAAAAGTGTCAAAGCACATTACCTGTCATTTGTCCCATTACTCATGATAATGGTATGTTGATAACTAGATCATCTCAAATGGCAGTAGGCAAAAGGATCCGCAGCAGTCACAGAATGCAGTGACTGTCAGCCTCCTGACAGTTTGCCTGCTGTGGAGTAGCGGCCTATTCCCAGACAAAGTTATAGCACCACAAGGTGGCCACATTGTGCTGTTGCTGCGTTTTTCCATGAAGGTAGTATTTACCCACTATGTTCCCATATGGATGATACTGTATGTGCCATCTCATATATCTCATCTTCTGAGTTGTACAAAGCAATCATACATTCAGTCTTCATTCTACTAATACGATAGCGAATGTTCTCATTGTAGGTCCTGCTCATTGACTAGTACAAAATGTACAGTACCATTGGATAATTTGTTTTAAATGATAATTTCACACCCCATATAAAGCCCATATGAAGCACTACAATAAAAAATGAAGGGTGTAGAGCAGCCTTTTCCCCTGTGGGGCCTGCTACACGGCAGCAGTCATCCCTGAACCAGTTTTGGGGTTTCTGTTTTACAGACAGACGTTATATTTAAGCTGTCTCCTCTCATCAGTTAGGCACATTCACTGGAGTAACAGCGTCACTTCTGCAGAGACAAAAATGTTGAGTGTGTACAGACTGTTGTTTGAGTGGCTTCTGTTATTGCACATTTTAATTGTTTGTGGAAAAGTAAGACAATTGTACATAATTAAAAACAATGACATTTATATTACAACTTAAAGCATACATAGAAGAAATGCTGAGAGTTTATTTTGCTTGTGTGCCCTATTAATACATGGTAATGAACACTTAACAAAACTAAACAAATACCTATTTTTAGGCCAGCAGAAAGACCAAGAAGGAGGAATGGGATGCCACGAGAGCCTAGAGAGCATCCTCCAATGTCTTCTCCATGTTCAAGCAGAATTTAGCTCACACATGATATAACAAATATCATGTGGTTCGTCAGAAGTCATGTTATGAGGAAGCACAACAATGTGCCCAACCATAGTGAGTAAGGAAAAATATGGTGTTTGTTCTTTTCATAAAAAATTCTGTAAGCCTTTTCTTTCCCTGGGCTAGGTGTTCACACTTATCGACCAGGACAAAGATGGGTTCATTGACAAAGAAGATCTGAAGGATACCTATTGTTATGAACCTTCTTCTCCCAGCAGTCTGGGGGGGGGGGGACGAGACCCGTAACATATTCTCATGCAAATTCACAACAGTGAAAAGGAACAGTGAGAACTAAAAGAAATCCACAGACAACCTAAACCTACCGTCAAACACTTTAGGTTTATTGTCAAACACACGGTAATGGGGTGTGGGAAAAAGGGGCTGAGCTGGACCCAAGGAAATACACCAGTTCTAACTAGGGTATTTAGACAAATTTTTCCTACGGGTAATGTATGCCCAAGGGCAACTTGGCTGGTTATCCCCTTTTCCCACCAACAAACCAACAATAATACACCACAGCAGTACATACTCACATGATAACAGACAATGTGAGATGTATCCGCACAAACAAACTAAACTGTGGGGTATGAAAGAATGTGGTCTTCAGCAAATCCAGAGAGCGAGAGCGAGAGAGAGAGACCCTGGGAAAACAACTGACTGGGTTTTTAAACCAAGGGAARGGGGATGTGATTGGGTAAGGGAAACAGGAGGAGGTGTGTCTTCAGATTGATGCGACTGATGACTGCCACCTGTTACTAGGACAGAGGAGAAATACAAATACCCCCAGGATACCTGTATCCGTAACACCCATGAATCTCCTGGTCAGTATTTAAATGATACACTATTTCAATCGCCAAAAGTATGTGGACACACCTTCAAATTAGTGGGTTTGGCTATTTCAGCCCCACCAGTTGCCGACAGGTGTATAAAATCGAGCACACAGCCATAGACTAACAATGGCAATAGAATGGCCTGTACTGAAGAGCTCAGTGACTTTCAACGTGGCACCGCCATAGGATGCCACTTTTCCAACAAGTCAGCTCGTCAAATTTCTGCCCTGCTAGAGCTGCCCCGGTCAACTGTAAGTGCTGTCATTGTGAAGTAGAAATGTCTAGCCGCGAAGTGGTAGGCCATACAAGCTCACAGAACGGGACCACCGAGTGCTGAAGCGTGTAGCGTGTAAAAATTGTCAGCCCTCGGTTGCAACACTCACTACTAAGTTCCAAACTGCCTCTGGAAGCAACGTCGGCACAAGAACTGTTCATCGGGAGCTTCATGAAATGGGTTTCCATGGCCAAGCAGCCACACACAAGCCTAAGATCACCATGCGCAATGCCAAGCATCGGCTGGAGTGGCGAAAAGCTTGTCGCCATTGGACTCTCGAGCAGTGGAAACGCGTTCTCTGGAGTGATAAATCAGGCTTCAACATCTGGCAGTTCAACAGACGAATCTGGGTTCGGCAGATGCCAGGAGAACGCTACCTGCCGCAATGCTTAGTGCCAACTGTAAAGTTTGGTGGCGGAGGAATAATGGTCTGGGGCTGTTTTTCATGGTTCGGCCTAGGCCACTTAGTTCCAGTGAAGGGAAATCTTAACGCTACAGCATACAATTACATTCTAGACGACTCTGTGCTTCCAATTTTGTGGCAACAGTTTGGGGAAGGCCCTTTCCTGTTTGAGCATGACAATGCCCCAGTGCACAAAGTGAGGTCCATACAGAAATGGTTTGTCGAGATCAGTGTGGAAGAACTTGACTGGCCTGCACAGAGCCCTGACCTCAACCCCATCGAACACCTTTGGGAGGAAATGGTACACCGATTGCAAGCCAGGCCTAATCGCCCAACATCAGTGCTCGACCTCACTAATGCTCACTTACTGTAAAACAGCTAATGGTTGTTTGAATGGTGGTGATGCTTGATATCTCAATTATCCTCCAGGCAAGCTGAATGTGAAGAACAATGAGCTAGAAGACATGCTCAAAGAGGCTAGTAGTCCCATCAACTTCACCATGTTCCTCAACCTGTTTGGAGAGAAGCTGCATGGAACAGATCCAGAAGACATCATTCTCAACACCTTCAGAATGTTCGATCCTGACGCTAAGGGTTATGTACTGAAGTAGTTTTTTTGGGTATCTGTACTTTACTATTTATATTTTTGACTACTTTTACTTAACTACATTCCTTAAGAAAATATTTTACTTTTTACTCAATACATTTTCCTTGACAGCCAAAAGAACTTGTTACATTTTGAATGCTTAGCAGGACATGAACATAGTCATATTCGCGCACTTATCAACCGAACATCCCTGGTCATCCCTACTGCCTCTGATCTGGCGGACTCACTAAACACACATACTTAATTTGCAAATTATGTCTGAGTGTTGGAGCGTGCCCCTGGCTTTCCGTACATTTAAAAAACAAGAAAATGGTGCCATCTGGTTTGCTTAATGTAAGGAATTTGAAATGATTTACACATTTAATTTTACTTTAGATAATTAAGTATATTTTAGCAATTACAGTTACCTTAGGGCGGCCGTTTCTGAGATACTGGATCCGGCACGCCTGGCACCGACAATCATACCACGCTCAAAGTCACTTAAGTCACATGTTTGGACATTATGACGTTCAATCGAACAGTAACTGACTGTCTTTTTTGGAAAATCCGATTCATTAGCAGCTCAGGTACAGTTGAAGTCGGAAGTTTACATACACCTTAGCCAAATACATTTAAACTCAGATTTTCACAATTCCTGACATTTAATCTGAGTAAAAATTCCCTGTCTTAGGTCAGTTAGGATCACCACTTTATTTTAAGAATGTGAAATGTCAGCATAATAGTAGAGAGAATGATTTATTTCCGCTTTTATTTCTTTCATCACGTTCCCAGTGGGTCGGAAGTTAACATACACTCAATTAGTATTTGGTAGCATTGCCTTTAAATTGTTTAACTTGGGTCAAATGTTTCAGGTAGCCTTTCACAAGCTTCCCACAATAAGTTGGGTGAATTTTGGACCATTCCTCCTGACAGAGCTGGTGTAACTGAGTCAGGTTTCAGTTCTGCCCACACATTTTCTATAGGATGAGGTCAGGGCTTTGTGATGGCCACTCCAATAACTTGACTTTGTTGTCCTTAAGCCATTTTTCACAACTTTGGAAGTATGCTTGGGGTCATTGTCCATTTGGAAGACCCATTTGCGACCAACCTTTAACTTCCTGACTGATGTCTTGAGATGTTGCTTCAATATATCCACATAATTTTCCTACCTCATGATGCCATCTATTTTGTGAAGTGCACCAGTCCCTCCTGCAGCAAAGCACTCCCACAACATGATGCTGCCACCCCTGTGCTTCATGGTTGGGATGATGTTCTTCGGCTTGCAAGCCTCCCCATTTTTCCTCCAAACATATCGATGGTCATTATGGCCAAACAGTTCTGTTTTTGTTTCATCAGAACAGAGGACATTTCTCCAAAAAGTACAATCTTTGTCTCCATGTGCAGTTGCAAACCGTAGTCTGGCTTTTTTATGCCGGTTTTGGAGCAGTGGCTTCTTCCTTGCTGAGCGGCCTTTCAGGTTATGTCTATATAGGACTCGTTGTACTGTGGAAATAGATACTTTGGTACCTGTTTCCTCCAGCATCTTCACAAGGTCCTTTGCTGTTGTTGTGGGATTGATTTGCACTTTTGCACCAAAGTACGTTCATCTCTAGGAGACAGAACACGTCTCCTTCCTGAGCGGTATGACGGCTGCGTGGTCCCATGGTGTTTATACTTTGTACTATTGTTTGTACAGATGAACGTGGTACCTTCAGGCGTTTGGAAATTGCTCCCAAGGATGTACCAGACTTGTGGAGGTCTACAATTTTTTTTCTGAGGTCTTGGCTGATTTCTTTTGATTTTCCCATGATGTCAAGCAAAGAGGCACTGAGTTTGAAGGTAGGCCTTGAAAAACATCCACAGGTACAACTCCAATTGACTCAAATGATGTCAATTAGCCTAGAAGCATCTAAAGTCACGACATCATTTTCTGGAATTGTCCAAGCTGTTTAATAAAGGCACAGTCAACATAGTGTATGTAAACTTCTGACCCACTGGAATTGTGACACAGTGAATTATAAGTGAAATAATCTGTCTGTAAACAATTGTTGGGAAAATTACTTGTGTCATGCACAAAGTAGATGTCCTAACTGACTTGCCAATACTATAGTTTGTTTACAAGAAATTTGTGGAGTGGTTGAAAAACAAGTTTTAATGACTCCAACCTAAGTGTATGTAAACTTCTGACTTCAACTGTATCTAAGAGATGAAAACCCGGATACTGTACTGATATTTGTCTGCAAACCTTTCAGGTTAAGCAGATGTTCCAATCGTCTACCTTCGACCCAGCAGGACACCTGGACTACAAATCCCTCTGTTACATCATCACACACGGAGAGGAACAGGAGGAGTAAAGGATCTATGTTAGTGCTGTCAACATCAGACAGGTGCTGATGGTGCTACTGGTTGATCTGTGTTTGAAATGTGAATAACAAGTTGCCTTGCTGCCTCTCTCTGATTCAACCGAAGTTAAATATGTATATACTGAGAATATAAAACCAAAAAAGTAAACCATATATAGCATTACATGGTTTGAAGTCATTACTGTATTTATTTTCTCATCCAAATTATGTTGTACAAATATATCACACACAAAAAGTTTATAACAGAGTTGTATCCCAGTGTACCAAAATAGAAAATTGCACAATTCAACCTCTTAACATTACCGAGTAGAAAATCAAGTAACCAGAGCGTAAACAAGTTGAGTTAAGTCTAAAGTTTTTGGCATCAAATATGAAACACAATTTATGTACAACAAGTATTGTATTTAAGTGTTTCCTGAACAGCAATTTCTTCCAAGACATAGAGTGAAACCGTATGAGTCCTCTGAAATTTTAAAACCCTACTCACAAGGTATTAAGACTATTTATACATGTTGAAGAATATACAAAAATGTATTACATGTAGATGAAACGTTTTTTCCAAAGATGATCGAATCCTTTCACCACATTCACTTGGTTTACAATCTTTGGCAAAGTCATACAGCTGTGTTTAGCGCAATAGTCAAGTACAGTATTTCCTTCTCTTAGTTTAGATAGTGAGTTTACCTCCATCTTCTCAAGTTCTCCTCTCCAATTGGGGTCATCGGCAGGCCAGCGCCTGGGCCTCGCTGAGGACATAGAAGGCAAAGGAATAACCAGGGAGTCTGAGATGTTCTCCTGCAGGAAGAGGAGTTCCCTGGAGCGATGGAAGAGTTCGGTCATCCACCATCTTCAACACCTCTCCGTTGAGTTTCACAGACCTGGAGATCACAGCACACTGTTACTCTCCTTTCTATTTTTTGTAGTACGGCATCTTTACACTGACAATATTACAAGGCAAGACAAAAGCAAACACTTCCTTGAACTGTAATAATGAAAAGCGACACATTTAAGATTAGTGGCCCCATTGATGGGAATAAAGGTTACTGGTAGCCTACTTGGAGTAGAGTCCCTCCTCGCCAGGCTGTTCAGACTGTAGAACGAAGGCCTCGGCAGTACTGTTAGAGATTGTAACAGGCACAGAGATCCTCGCAGGGCCCTTACTCAGGTTCAGAGCAAACAATGTGACTGCTCCACTTTTGTAGCTTGTGCTGTAGAGAGAACATCGAGGAACAGTCAGGATGGTTGTCTCACACACAAACACAGGTTGTGGCTTCATTTTAAATACAGCTGGATTGTGGAATACCTTTTCTTGTTAGTGCAGTGCAGGTAGACCCGTACTCTTTTCGTCTTTCCCAAAATGGAAAAGGCTTCTATACTCAGCACCTCTGGTCCAACAAGCCTCTTGTACAGAACTGATAGCCAGTAATCCTGCCAAAGTGATACAGCCATAAACCGGATAAGTGATTAAACGGTCAGGTCCAAAATGATTGTCACCTTTGATAAAGATGAGCAAAAAAGACTATCAACATCCGGACTTGAACCCCATTGAAAACCTATGGTTTGAATTGAAGAGGGCAGTCTATAAACGCAGACTAAGAATATCTTGGATCTGGAAAGATTCTGTGTGGAAGAATGGTCAAAAATCCTTAAATCTCATAAAACATTTTAGAAAACAGCTCAGTGCTGTTATCCTTGCAAGGGTAAGGTTCCGGAGTATTGAAAACAGGGGTGCCAATAATCTTTTATAGACTTTTTTTATTACTTGTTAAAAATATATATATTTCTCTGAGAAATCTCTTTCTCTGTGAAACATATTCACAAAATTCAGCATACAATATAGCTGAATTTGTATTATTTATTTCATAAGGCCTTTTTCGCTCATCTTTATCAAGGGTGCCAATAATCATGGACCTGACCGTATATAGAAATGGGAAAATTCATAGAATAGACAAACTATTGTCACAATCAACAAATACTTGGATCATTGGTGTTTTTTCAGGAATTCAGAATACAGAGGAGAATAAACAGGAATTTGTCTTACAGGAAGTGGATCCAGGTTCTCATCTACCAGGTGGTAAGTCCCAGATCCAATCAAAACCTGTCTGATGAGAACATCCAATCCAAGCTTCGCACCTAGGCCCAGTTTATCCAGCCACCTGTAATCATTAAACATATTATTTTACACCACATACAGTACTTTAATACCTTATAACGTTTTTATTGCAAAGAATGAGATTCTGACACATATCATCTGATTTAGATACAAGCAACCTTATTCAATGAGAATGCAATATGTAATCCTTCGTATTAACCTACTGCCCTCACACTTGATTAAGTCAATGTTGGATACATCATGTGGCATTCCTTTCATTTTTTTTTGCATGTGAGACTACTATTGTAAGTCTTCCTGGAACAGGGCATGGTTGAAAGGCTGATCATGAGGCTCACAGGTGACCTGTAAATTCAATGAAAACCACATGTTCTGGAATAGCAGAGATTCCCTTCCATGAGAGTAGACTAACAACACAATTGACTCAACTACCGCCAGTGTAATGAGGCTGCAGGTCTGTAGTCTCTCTTCCCACAGTGGAGCACCATGAGTCTGGCAAGCGAGACTAGCCTGACTGTTACAACCTCCAGAGTAATCCAGATGAACATGATCACATGGTATCAGGGTGTGATACTGACTGGGTCTATCTATATCCTGATCAACGCCAACATACACAGACTCACATGAATCCAGCGACAAATGTGTCAGACAGGCCCTTAGCCCCGCCTCCATAGGCGGAACTAGTCTCTCCAAGCCACACCTTCTTCCCAGGGGAGGTCAGCTCAATGGTCTGAGGACACACGAAACAAAATAACCATTTAAAGTCCTCACTGAACTGCAATACATTCATAGTACATTTATAAACATGTTCATTTGTAAACTTTTTCTTCATTACCTCCATGACTTCATGTGTTTTTAAGGCCAACGTGTTTAGCACCTCAGGGTCTAGGAAATCTTCTAGAGACGTGTCTCTTCCATTGACATAATAACTAACAGAAGGGCAGAGTAATCAAGGATGAGTATATCTTTATATCAAACACAACAGAATCACTATGAATTAAATCACATTTTCAGATTGTATGGTGTGTAGACCATATCTCTCATCTGACACACTCACACCACCGGGGGGGAAAAACCACATCATTGATCAAATACATCATTTATTTGTATTTTTTATTGTTATTTTGTTTGACCCCTTTTCACCCCAATTTCAATCTTGTCTCATCACTGCAACTCCCCAACAGGCGAAGGTTGAGTCATGCGTCCTCCGAAACATGACACGTCAAACCGCGCTTATCTTAACACCCGCCCGATTATCCCGGAAGCCAGTAAATATGTCAGAGGAAACACCGTTCAACTGAAGACCGAAGTCAGCCTGCAGGCGCCCGGCCCGCTACAAGGAGTCGCTAGAGCGCGATGAGCCAAGTAAACCCCCCCCCAAACCCTCCCCTAATCCAGACGACGCTGGGCCTATTGTGCGCCGCCCTATGGGACTCCCGTCACGGTCGGTTCCAATACACCCTGGGATCGAGCCCGGGTCTGTAGTGACGCCTCTAGCACTGCGATGCACTCGGGAGGCCGCTAGACCGCCACGCCACCCGGGAGGCCATTTCCACATCCTTTCAACCCCAAAGAAAAAAATATTATGATGTTGAATCAACGTGGGAAACTGATAGAATGTTTTTTAAGTCATCAACATAAGGGCATTTTGTCTTTTTTTATGCAACTTTTAACCTAAATCTAATGACATGGTGATGACATGGTGAAATGTTTTGATGATTTCACGTTGAATTTACGTTAGTCAACAACTCAACCAAAGGTAAATCGTAACTAGGCATTGAACTGACGTCTGTGCCCAGTGGGATGTGAAGTCTGGTCAGTGCAAGCCTTTACAAACAGTTATGTTAAGTTCCTCTTACCCCTTGTGGCAAACCCACGTACCCAACATCACAGGCACAATCAAACTATTCCTGTGTTTGTTCAGCCTCTGTGTTTGCGTCAAAGTCAAAGGCACCAACACATGACATCTGACCTTAGCATTGTATGCTACACAAAGGACAGTTCAACTTACTGGTGCCAGGTGCATGCATCAATTGCTTCTGCCCCACTCTCCAAGAACCTATGAAAAGTAAATGGGATACGATTGTTCAACATATCCCACATGATTGGTGGTTATGTAAGAAGAATCTATTGATCCGACATTAACCTGCCCCTAGACCACAGGAGACACACTCGGGGGATGAGAGTTTGTCCCATAGACTGTAAAAATAATGCAGTTTCCCAATAGGGGAAAAAGCCAGGATATGTTTGGAATATTTTGTGCCTTTTAGATAAGAGATTAATGAGTTGGAGTAACGATTAACAGTTAAAGGGATACTTCGGGATTTTGGTAATGAGGCCCTTTATTTACTTCTCCAGATTCAGATGAACTCGTGGATACCTCATTGTCAAAATCCCAAAGTATCCCTTTAAGGTTTGAACCACAGCCTTACTTGGGTATAGACATACAGTAGGTGGATATAAAGGAGAGAAGCAGTAACAAACTCTGGTTTATTGTATAATACGGCTGTGAAATGACAGAAAACACCCATGACCTATACAAACAAAAGGCTAGTCTCCCACTACAGTGGAAGTGATATTTAACCTTGATGAATATAGAAAGGTATGCAGGTCACATGTCGTAATTCAATTGTAGAATCATATTTTAATTCAATTCCTTTAGTAGTTTTCTAGTTAGCAACAACCTTTTGGTGTCAAGATGCTTCTTACATTGATTGAGGAGACTTCCAATACTATTACTTTAGTTAGTACAACAGCCTGTCCATTAGGACTATATTGGGACTACTTTATATATAGGCTACATAAAGGGACAAACTCTCACCCCTCCAGTAAGTCTCTCCGGTGGTCCCGGGGCTGGCTAATGTCTGGTCCATAGAGTCCAGTGTTATGGTAAAGTTTGGATTCCTGCAGAATCTTGCGGAGTTGAACAAAATCTTGGCCGAGCTGATATCCATCCACCCTGATCCCTGCCTTCTTCTCATAGCTGTTGGGCTCTAAAGGGAGACAGGATTTTTGTTCTACCAACCTTACAATACCTAAATCAATAGTTGAGAATTCCCTGTTTCAGTCATTAACACAATGAAAGATGGCTTAGTTAGTATAACACTGTAAATACTGGGGGCCTCAAAATTATTACCATTGCCCAGCTCCCAGGACATGCTGTACTGTTTAGATTCACAGTACTGTAGGAGGGTCCTGGCATTGCTGCTGTCCCAGGAGTTCCCAGAGGTCCTGAGCAGCTCGTTGAGCCCAAAGATGAGGTCTAATCCAGAGCAGTTTGTAAAAGAGTAGAGCAGATCCACTGCACACTCTGTCAGGGGAGAAAATACATTTGAAATGTTGTTTTCTTCTTTCTGTGAATTTGCTCAAGTGAAATGGGGTGGTTCCAAGATAACAGCTAAACAAAAGAGCCAGTGTGTTGTGAGCTAGACTGATGCTACCTTCATGACCACGGTTCATACCTGTGAACTTTACACTCCTATACTTCCTCTGCAAGTCCTCCTTGTCGAGAAGTGCTTCCTGTAGAGTCCATTCCTGCTTCAGCCTCTTTTCCAGTAGTGGAGGCAGCTCCAGCCTTTCACATATGTCATCTGACAGCAGATTAGCAAACAGGAACCAGAAACCAAGTGGCTGTGAGTCACTCAGAAGCTGATGACCTAAGATCTACCTCAAACTAATGACATTGCTTGAGATCTGCCTGGTTTACTGCGTGCATTGAAGCGGACTCTGTGTGAATCAACGTACTGTTCTATCTCTCATGCCAAACAGGGATCATGCTGAGGAGTCAAGTGACCACAGTCAAACCACACACATCAAAATAGCTGTTATTGTAATTTATAGATATTACATTATGCCTGACAATGTCTGTGGTGTAATGTGACACACAGTTGAGATGAGTGACAATGTATGCCATATTTACCTGCATCAAACACAGAGTTTTTGTGATTCTCGTTTGAATGTAAAAATGTTGGGTTGAAGGTCATGAAATCTTGTCTTGTCCCTCCAAATCTCAGAAATGCTGGGGTCAAAGCTTTTGCCAATGTCCTCAGCTTTGGAGACCTTGTGGAATTAAATAAGGTTTAGTTCAGTATTTATGGAGTTTCATAAGATTATGTAGCGCTGGTCTCTGAACTGTTTTTCTGTTAGGCTAAAGACAAAAACAACTTCGAGTGAGTAACTGAAAACAACATAATAAATAAGACCCTGGCTGATTGTAATATAGTCGTCAACATTTTTTTTACTACCGTAATGGTAATAATTTTATAAAACACACACAATTACAATTGTGCCAAAAATAGTGGTGGAAAAAGTACCGAATTGTCATACTTGTGTAAAAGTAAAGATACCATAATAGAAAATGACTCAAGTGAAAGTGAGTCACCCAGCAAAATACTACTAAAAGTATTTGATTTGAAATATACTTCTGTATCAAAGTTAAATGTAACTGATAAAATATTCTCAAGTTTCAAAAGTAAAAGTATAAATAATTTCACATGTTTGTATTAAGCAAAACAGACGTCACGATGTTTTCTTTATTTACGGATAGCCAGGGGCAGAAACCACACACATCAAAATATAGTGTCAGGGAAAATGTATGGAGTAAAACGTACATTATTTTCTTTAGGAATGTAGTGGAGTAAAAGTTGTCAAAAATATAAATAGTAAAATAAAGTACATATACCCCTCAAAACTACTTAAGTAGTACTTTCAAGTATTTTACTTAAGTACTTTACACCAACGGCCAAAAATAGAAACGTTAAAGCTTGCCTTACTCACGTTAAAAGGTACATGAACTTCTCTTCAGCGACTAGACTCGCGTCTATGGCAACAGACAAAAAACGTCCATTCACTTTCTTGAGTACTCGAGAGAGGTCCACATTCAGATTTACAGACTCAAAATTCCACTCATCCTTCGCAGACTCGACACTTGCTACCACATAATATCCATAAGAAAGAATATATATCATCACACATGCCAAGATTGATATGCCTGACATAATGAAATGGCTAGACGAACAGTCGGCTCAAATCGAATTTATATCGCTATGTGTAGGACAATTACAACTCAAATCTACTGGTGCTCGCATTCCCTCACTATTCCAATAAATACGTCGATCGGTGTAAATCCATCATTGTCATTAGTAAATTGGTATGCAGTTATGGTCGGATTCAATTGTTGAGCGGAATCTGAGTTTTGCCTGGTCCAGAAAAGTCCTTGGTGTGGTCCTCATCCAAACGAGAGAAAGCAAAGCATTTTTTTCTAGCGGCAGAGCATGCACAACAACAAAGTGCGAATGCAGAAGCTTGCGTGTGATAGGCTGCCACGATATAGCATCGTTAACTAGGCTTGGCCATGATCGTGTGGGCGCGGTCTCAACACAGAAGGCTGGCATGATTTTGAAATAAGAAATATATGTTATGTAATTTGAGATGTTTTATTTTTGCATCACTTGGGATTCTTATTGCGAAAAATACATTTCCATACTTACCTGCTTGTGAGAGACGCGTGACAAGTGAAGTGATGGAGAAGTAACCTACCTGTTCAGTGACGATTTTAGTAGCAGTCCCAACACTTTACCACTGGTACACCTGGCTATCAGCGAAGCCTTGTCTGGCAGTGAAACAGTTCATTCAGCCTCATTTACTGCCTTTTAAAAAACATGGCTGATATGGCTGACTTCGCTTAAACAAATGTGGCGTCTACTGACAATTGAGATGTTTTTTTAATATATTTTTTTATTTCACCTTTATTTAACCAGGTAGGCTAGTTGAGAACAAGTTCTCATTTGCAACTGCGACCTGGCCAAGATAAAGCAAAGCAGTGTGACACAGACAACAACACAGAGTTACACATGGAGTAAACAATAAACAAGCCAATAACACAATAAACAAGTCAATGACACAGTAGAAAAAATAAAGTCTATATACAGTGTGTGCAAAAGGCATGAGGAGGTAGGCAATAAATAGGCCATAGGAGCGAATAATTACAATTTAGCAGATTAACACTGGAGTGATAAATGACAGATGATGATGTGCAAGTAGAGATCTGGTGTGCAAAAGAGCAAAAAGTAAATAAAATAAAAACAGTAGGGATGAGGTAGGTAGATTGGGTGGGCTATTTACAGATGGACTATGTACAGCTGCAGCGATCGGTTAGCTGCTCAGATAGCAGATGTTTAAAGTTGGTGAGGGAAATAAAGTCCCCAACTTCAGCGATTTTTGCAATTCGTTCCAGTCACTGGCAGCAAGAGAACTGGAAGGAAAGGCGGCCAAATGAGGTGTTGGCTTTGGGGATGATCAGTGAGATATACCTGCTGGAACGTGTGCTACGGGTGGGTGTTGTTATCGTGACCAGTGAACTGAGATAAGGCGGAGCTTTACCTAGCATAGACTTATAGATGACCTGGAGCCAGTGGGTGTGGCAACGAATATGTAGCGAGGGCCAGCCGACTAGAGCATACAGGTCGCAGTGGTGGGTGGTATAAGGTGATTTGGTAACAAAACGGATGGCACTGTGATAGACTGCATCCAGTTTGCTGAGTAGAGTGTTGGAAGCTATTTTGTAGATGACATCGCCAAGTCGAGGATCGGTAGGATAGTCAGTTTTACTAGGGTAAGTTTTGGCGTCGTGAGTGAAGGAGGCTTTGTTGCGAAAATAGAAAGCCGATTCTAGATTTGATTTTGGATTGGAGATGTTTAATATGAGTCTGGAAGGAGAGTTTACAAGTCTAGCCAGACACCTAGGTATTTATAGTTGTCCACATATTCTAGGTCGGAACCGTCCAGGGTGGTGATGCTAGTCGGGCAGCGGGGTGCGGGCAGCGAACGGTTGAAAAGCATGCATTTGGTTTTACTAGCGTTTAAGAGCAGTTGGAGGCCACGGAAATGCTTGGGTTGTGCCGTGGCGGAGATCTTTGTGGGCTATCCTCGGCCTTGTCTCAGGATGGTAAGTTGGTGTTGAAGATATCCCTCTAGTGGTGTGGGGGCTGAGCTTTGGCAAAGTGGGTGGGGTATATCCTTCCTGTTGGGCCTGTCCGGGGTATCATCGGATGGGCCACAGTGTCTCCTGACCCCTCCTGTTCAGCCTCCAGTATATTGCTGCAGTAGTTTATGGGTCGGGGGGCTAGGGTCAGTTTGTTATATCTGGAGTACTTTCTCCTGTCTTATCCGGTGTCCTGTGTGAATTTAAGTATGCTCTCTCTAATTCTCTCCTTTCTTCTTTCTTTCTTTCTCTCTCTCGGAGGCCCTGAGCCCTAGGACCATGCCTCAGTACTACCTAGCATGATGACTCCCTTGCTGTCCCCAGTCCACCTGGCCGTGCTGCTCCAGTTTCAACTGTTCTGCCTGCGGCTATGGAACCCTGACCTGTTCACCGAACGTGCTACCTGTCCCAGACCTGCTGTTTTCAACTCTCTAGAAGACAGCAGGAGGCGTTGAGATACTCTTAATGATCTGCTATGAAAAAGCCAACTGACATTTACTCCTGAGGTGCTGACTTGCTGCACCCTCGACAACTACTGTGATTATTATTATTTGACCAGCTGGTCATTTATGACATTTGAACATCTTGGCCATGTTCTGTTATAATCTCTACCCGAGCCACTAGCCAGAAGAGGACTGGCCACCCCTCATAGCCTGGTTCCTCTCTAGGTTTCTTCCTAGGTTTTGGCCTTTCTAGGSAGTTTTTCCTAGCCACCGTGCTTCTACACCTGCATTGCTTGCTGTTTGGGGTTTTAGGCTGGGTTTCTGTACAGCACTTTGAGATATCAGCTGATGTAAGAAGGGCTATATAAATAAATTTGATTTGATTTGATAAGGGGACGACGAGCAGAAAAGAGGCAATACGTAATTTTGATTAAGACAATGAGCGAGCTATGACGAATATATCTATCTGTTAAGCATTTTTTAAATGTGCAGTGACAGAATTCAGATTATGGGCCGTTCTTACAGTATTCTTCTTGTACACCAAGTCAGAACCGTAGGGTAAATAAAGGGAGCATATAAGCAGAAAGCTCTTACAATATTCAATGATTACATTTCTCTAAAACACGTTATAGGCTACATGTGCACCACCAAGTCAGAACAGTAGGCAAAATTATGAGAAAAGGGACCAAATTATTAGGGCGAGACACATGTGTTACTACACAACATACACTTAGTATTACTTTCTTAGCTACAGTATACATATCTCCCTGGGATATTACATAATTTATGCAGCAGCATACAATACATTTTTGGACTCACATTGTTGTGCTGTGCTCACTTGAACAGGAAGGTGGCGCTGCAACCCTTCGTGAGCAACATTTTGTCATCAAACTTTGTCATCGAAGTCTGGCATTCTCTGGATTTATGGTGCTTTCAACTCAAGACAAATGGGAACTTTGGGAAAAAATAAGGTCGACTCATGATGATGTCAGTGATCTTCAGGTTGGAGCTCTAGAAAGAGGCCCAAGTTCCCGACTTGCAATTCCGAGTTGGATGACCGTTCAAAACTTATTTTCCCAGTCGGAGTAAATTTTTTCCCCAGAGTTCCCAGTTGTCATTGAACTCACTGAAGTCATATTTCATATTTCCGAGTTTCCAGTTGTTTTGAGCGCAGCAGGTCATGCTGGATTGACAGCATGGCCAATGTTGAATGTTATCCTTTTAAGCTTGGAAAAGAGACCCTTAAACCCAAACTTGGGACCACACACCCACTCCACTGAATACCAGGCTAGTGATTGCTTTGCAATGCTTGCAGTTAGCCACTGATTGCTTCCAAACCACTCATTGTTGAATTTGCTTTTTCCAACTTGTGTAATGTTTATGTCCAATGGCCGATGAGCACCGATACATTTTATTTATAATTTCTCTGCTCTGACGGCAGACCGTCAGAGCAGTTTCTCAAGCAGCTGAAAGAGGCAGCCAGTGGATCTGGATCAAACGGAAGGACCCTTGCTGGGCTATAACTTCATGACACCCCACCCCCACCTGAGAACCCAATTCAGATCCCTCCAACTTGAGGAGGGCATATCAGGTATGCGGTCAGCTGTAGGGCTGGCTCAGGGAAGAGGACGCCCCTGCCTTGCATAGTCCCGTGGGAAATCTTAATTGGGCATGGGACACAAGCTAAGGCTTGATCACCCTTTAGCTGGCCACCTTTGATGAGGGTGTTTAGTGATTAAAGGCCGAAACATCCACTGATTCGAAGGCACACTACTGAGGATGTGTCCCAAAATTGACATCTTAACCCAGTCTAAGAAATAAACCTCCCATGCCACTCTCTCAACATCACGGCAAATCTCAGTGAGTGCATACCATCTATTGGGCACAATGAACAGGTTTTTAACATCTCGTCCCGTGTTTTAATGATTCTGATTACTGGGACTTGTCCAGTGACTGCGTGATAAGGACACTGACAACATTAGAAAGTCTGTGTGACAGCTTGGAGAGAACAGGCTGACCGGAGGGATAGCACCCCAATGGGGCTTGTAAGGGCTAGCTTACCCATGGGCAGTCTCCGACGCCTGCTTCAGTATGTTGGAGACACCCGCTAAGTGCTACTGAAAGTCAACAAAGCGAACATACCCCTAGAGCCTGCGACGAAGACCTGGGGTGCCAGATGGGACTCAACGAACTGATCACACGGCTACGGACCCAGGAATTGGAAACCGACTACGAGTAGGAACCAACAAGCACATGAGGACAACCATAACAGCAGGCAGGCACACACATTCAGGTGTGCAGACTGTGGTGCGGAAGAGAGTAACTCGGCAAGGGGTGTTAAGGCATCATCAAAGGAGGAAAAGGTGCTTGGTAGAGCAGAGAGCAGGGACACGCATGACCAGTACTTCTTAGCGAAGCAGCCAGTCAAATCAGTCGATATGAAGCACAGCGACGGGGCGCAAACCCAAAGTTCGCAGCAGCCATCAGCACCCCTAACGGAGGAGGGATAACACAACGCACAGAAATGCCGGTGGATGTGAACTCACCCAACCACAGAGAACCTCTAAAAGAGGAAAAAGGTCAAAAGGCGCACAGACATGTGAAGTGGCCCCAAAGCTGTTTGAAAATGGAGAGAGTGGGAAACAATCAACAACAACACCCTGGAGCAAAAATCTTTGGAAACAACAGGTAGGAACAGCAGAGAAAAATTGAAAGGATGGCAACATTATCTACCACTACGAGAAGAGCGCATTGGAGTAAACGAAAGGAGAAGTGGCAAGACACCACCCGCGCCACAGCAAATCTAGGAGGCAGCAAAGATCGAGATACTTGTCAGAGAGAGAAGGCAGCTGAAGAAAGCAGTGGAAGAAGGCCTCTGATGCAGAGAGAGAATGGTCTCATGCTACTCCAAGCAGACATCAAATGTCGGCTGGCAACCTTGCGAAGAGCGGAAAACTTAAGGAAACTTCGTAGGAAGAAGGAACACTCAAGAACACGGTTCTAAAAAACAACCTTTAAGTTTGTCAAAGACCTCTTCGCAAAGGCAAAGTGCGGAATCCTAAAAACTCCAAAAGCCAGAACTGGAAGAACATCTGGAAAAGGTCCACCAGGACACGAAAAGGCATGAGCAGAATAATCAATCCCACATGACATCCACCGTATTCAACCACCAAGAATTCAATCTGGACACTGACCCTCCAAAATGGAAGGAAGTAGAGAACGTTGTCCGACGAGCAAGAGCGGCCTCGGCTCCTGGGCCTAAATGAGTACATATAAGCTCTACAAAGAACGCCCCGGATGTTCTACGCTTTCTTTGGAGGCTCTTGGAGGATAGTGTGGCAGAAGAGAAATAATACCAAAGGCATGGCGAAGGGCTGGTGGTGTGCTAATCCCGAAAGAGAAGGATGCGACAGACATCAGTCACATTCCGACCAATCTCCCTTCTCTCAACGTCGAAGGAAGATCTTTTTCAGTATAATAGCACAGAGGCTGTCCACTTACCTGGAAAAGGAACAAGTACATTGATACATCGTACAGAAAGCACGGCATTCCTGGTTTCTGCGTTGCCTGGAACATACTAGTATGATTTGGCACCAGATCCAAACAGCTAAGAAAGACAAGAGAGACCTCTATGTCATCTTCCTCGACCTGGCCAATGCCTTTGGCTCAGTTCCCCATGAACTCCTCTGGGAATCCTTCAACTTTTTCCACGTACCAGAACCACATCACTACACTGGTAAAGGCTATTTCCAAAGACCTGCAATTGTTTTCAACAACACCTGACTTCACAACAAACTTGGCACGCTTGGGAGTGGCATAATGGCAGGCTGTACCAATTTCACCCTGGCCTTCACTATGGCCATGGAAGTCATCACAGGCATCGAAGGAGTGGTCGGCGATGAGAGAACTTAAGGAAGGGCTCCGTCTCCCACCTATCCGAGCATACATGGATGACATGAACTACACTGACCACCACTGCAGCATGCACCAGGCGGCTACTTGCAAAACTGCAGGATAACATCAAAGTGGCCCGGATGAAAATCAAGCCAAGCAAATCTCGAAGCATCTCCATAGATAGGACAGCTTAAAGATTGTGAGGTTCTGCATTGGAGAATGACCCGATTACCAACGGTGTCTGAGCAACCCGTCAGAAGCTCTGGGTAGATGGTACAACCGAAAGCCTCCGAGATAAAGATCAAGTGCCAGCAAGTAAGACAGACATCGCCGCACGGACTTGAGAACATCAACAAGACCCTACGCCTGGGTAGCTCAAGCTTTGGGCCTAACAGTTTGACTTCTCCCCCGGGTAATGTGGCCACTCACCGTATATGAGGTCCCAATAACAACAGTGGAGAAGATGGAGCGAACCATTACCTCATACGTGAAGAAAATGGCTGGGTGTCCCACGATGCCTGAGATAACATCGGCCTCTATGGCAAAGGGGTCCTTTGAACTACCTCTTACAAGTCTAACGGAGGAGTACAAGTGCTCTAAAGTAAGACTTCAGATGACTTGAAGGACTCCCAAAGACCAGACCATTAGCAAGGCTGCACCTCCCCTACAAACTGGACGGAAATGGACATCATCCAAGCGCTGTGCAGCAGCAACATCACGCCCTGAGACACCAAGACATTGTGGGGAATATCCAGCATGGAAGAGGAGGCTTGGCCTGCCAGCAAGCAAACCAACGTTCCATAAGCGCAACAACATCTGAACGCAGAAGCTGGTGGTCGAGGAGGTGCGCCAGACAGGAGGAGACTGCAAGAAGTGCAAAGGCTGTCTCTCTTGCTAAACAAGGGCAATGGACGCGGTGGAAGGCCTGGAGAGGAGCAAAGATCAACTGGAGGAGCTTTGGCAAATGGAGGCAAGCAACATCAGCTTCATCATAAGAGCTGTTTATGATGTTGCTTCCATCACCAAAAAACCTACATCAATGGTATGGCGAGGACCCGACCTGCCCCTCTGCCCAGCTCCAGCAACTCTCAGGCATATAATGACAGGTTGCAAGACCAGCTCTCACAAGGCCGTAACCTGGGAGGCACAATCAGGTCCTCAAGAGCCTGGCTGCAGCACTTGAGACCAAGAGGAGTGCAACCAATTCAGTTACCTCCAAAAACAAGCAATCCCGTCAAAACAACAACATTCATCCGGGCAGGTGACAGAAAAGGCCCAAGCAATCCTCCTACAAAGCCAGAAACTGGACACCTAGGCATGGCCCGGGACTGGAAGATGCTTGTCGATATTGGCCAGCAACTCATTTTTCCACCTGAGATTGCTTCTACAACCTCTAGGGCCAGACATGTACTCTGGTCCCCTTCACGAAAGGCTGTGTACATCATAGAGCTCACAGTCCCGTGGGAAAAACTCTGTTGAAGAGGCTACGAGCGTAAGAAACTGCGTTACACAAGTGGCAGCAGACGCAACTCAGCGTGGCTGGAATGCAAAAGTCTGGCCAGTTGAAGTGGATGCAGAGGATTCGTGGCTTCTTCCACCATCAGGTTGCTGAAAGAACTTGGACTCCATTGGACAGGCTCTGCGGCAGACCGTCAGAGCAGTTTCTCAAGCAGCTGAAAGAGGCAGCCAGTGGATCTGGATCAAACGGAAGGACCCTTGCTGGGCATATACTTCATGACACCCCACCCCCACCTGAGAAACCCAATTCAAGTCCCTCCAACTTGAGGAGGGCATATCAGGATGCGGTCAGCTGATAGGGCTGGCTCAGGGAAGAGGACGCCCCTGCCTTGCATAGCCGTGGGAAATCTATTGGGCATGGGACACACAAGCTAAGGCTTGATCACCCTTTAGCTGGGCCACCTTTGATGAGGGTGTTTAGTGAATTAAAGGCCGAAACATCCACTGATTCGAAGGCACACTACTGAGGATGTGTCCCAAAATTTGAATCTTAACCCAGTCTAAGAAATAAACCCCCATGCCACTCTGTCAACATCACGGCAAATCTCAATGTGAGTGCATACCATCTATTGGCACAATGGACAGTTTTAACATCTCGTCCCGTGTTTTATGATTCTTCATATGACAAAGATTTGCCAGTAGATTGTCAACTATGATTCATTGATGATGACTGCTAGCTAAGATTTTGAAAGTATGATGTTGACTATGATCAGTCCAATCAAAGCTACTGTAGATATAACATGATCCACATAATTTTATCTCTGGTCAATGACCTTGGAGCCTTCTTGGATGGGCACTTTCTAATGTAACTACCATGGCAGCATCAGGGGCTTGAATTTTCAAGATATACCCTGTAGATTTTGCAGTGAGAAGTAGTTCCCCATGAGTGACAGAACAGAGCCAATCACAGCAAAACTAGAGAACATTACCAACCCCTACACTCCATATTTGCCGCTGGCTACCCCACCACCCACAGAAAGCACTGAAATAGGCTGAAACACCTGCATTTTGGAGCTTGCCTTACTCAGAAAGCAAAAAAAGAGACCATGTTTGTCTGCGGCTATATTAACTCAATTATTATTTAATTTTTACATTTGTTTGCAAACTGATATGTGACATGTATTAATGCCAAAATAACATGCAAAACAGGCTAAATAGGTGGGGCTCAAAACAGGTGGGTTCTCTTCCCCACCTGCCCTGGAATGACAACTTTCCACTGAACCTGTTGTAGAACTTGCCGCTGCTACTTGAAAGATTAAACTATAGAAATAACTTAATTGTAACCTGCTTCTTTATCATAGAACCAAGACAAAGTGAAGGTTATAGATCAACTCAGTTCCGGCGCCGAAAAGAGATGGCCGCCTCGCTTCGCGTTCCTTGGAAAATATGCAGTATTCTGTTTTTTTATGTGTTATTTCTTACATCGGTACCCCAGGTAATCTTAGGTTTTCAATTACATACAGTCGGGAGGAACTACTGAAATATAACGATACGTCAACTCATCATCGTTCCTACCAGGAATATGACTTTCCCGAACGGATCCAGTGTTTGCCTTCCACCCAATACAATGGATCTGATCCCAGCCGGCGACCCTGTGCGGACGCCGAAAAAGGGGCAAACGAGGCGGTCTCTGTGGTCAGGCTTCGGAGACGGCACATCGCGCTCCACTTCCCTAGCATACTACTCGCCAATGATTCCAGTCCTCTTGACAATAAGGTTGATGAAATCCGAGCACGGGTAGCATTCCAGAGAGACATCAGGGATTGCAACGTGCTCTGCTTCACCGGAAACATGGCTAACTCAAGGGCGCTAACGGAGTCGGTGCAGCCAGCTGGTTTCTTCATGCATCGCGCCGACAGAAACAAACATCTTTCCGGTAAGAAGAGGGGCGGGGGGGTATGCCTTATGATTAACGAGAAAGTGGTGTATCATCATAACAACAACACAGGAACTCAAGTCATTCTGTTCACCTGATCTAGAACTCCTCACAATCAAATGTCGACCGCCATATCTACCAAGGGAATTCTCTTCAATCATAATCACAGCCGTATATATTCCCTCCCAAGCAGACACATCGATGGCCCTGAACGAACCTTTATCTGACTCTTTGTAAACTGGAAACCACACACCTCAGGCTGCATTCATCGTAGCTGTGCGGATTTTACACACAGGCTAATCTAAAACAACAACTCCCTAAATCTCTATCAGCATATCCGATTGTGCTACCAGGGCTGGAGAAAACCCTAGATGCATTGTTATACTAATTTCCGCGACGCATATAAGGCCCTCCCCCGCCCCCTCTTCGGAAAAGCGACCAACGACCCATTTTTGTTGATTCCAGCCTACAAACGAGAAACTCAAACAACAACGCTCCCGCGCTCAGGTCTGTTCAACGCTGGTCCGACCAATGCTG
>NC_036842.1:10119381-10236575 GCF_002910315.2 Salvelinus sp. IW2-2015
GACGGGTCAGTAGTGGAGAAGGTGGAAAGTTTTAAGTTCCTCGGTGTACACATCACGGACAAACTGAATTGGTCCACCACACAGACAGCGTTGTGAAGAAGGCGCAGCAGCGCTCTTCAACCTCAGGAGGCTGAAGAAATTCGGCTTGTCACCAAAAGCACTCACAACTTCTACAGATGCACAATCGAGAGCATCCTGTCGGGCTGTATCACCGACCTGGTACGGCAACTGCTCCGCCCACAACCGTAAGGCTCTCCAGAGGGTAGTGAGGTCTGCAGAACGCATCACCGGGGGCAAACTACCTGCCCTCCAGGACACCTACACCACCGATGTCACAGGAAGGCCATAAAGATCATCAAGGACAACAACCACCCAAGCCACTGCCTGTTCACCCCGCTATATCCAGAGGCGAGGTCAGTACAGGTGCATCAAAGCAGGGACGCAGAAGACTGAAAACAGCTTCTATCTCAAGGCCATCAGACTGTTAAAACAGCCACCACTAACATTTAGCGGCCGCTGCCAACATACTGACTCAACTCCAGCCACTTTAAAATGGGAATTGATGGAAATTATGTAAAAATGTACCACTAGCCACTTTAACAAATGCCACTTATTATAATGTTTACATTACCCTACATTACCCATCTCATATGTATATACTGTACCTATATCATCTACTGCATCTTGCCATCTTCATGTAATACATGTACCACTAGCCACTTTAAACTATGCCACTTTATGTTTACATACCCTACAGTACTCATCTCATATGTATATAACCGTACTCTATACCATCTACTGCATCTGCCATGCCGTTCTGTACCACCACTCATTCATATATCTTTATGTACATATTCTTTATCCCTTTACACTTGTGTGTGTGTGTAAGGTAGTAGTTGTGGAATTGTTAGGTTAGATTACTTGTTGGTTATTACTGCATTGTCGGAACTAGAAGCACAAGCATTTCGCTACACTCGCATTAACATCTGCTAACCATGTGTATGTGACTATTAAAATTTGATTTGATTTGATTTGATTTCAATAAGTCAAGAAATTAGGGTTACAATAACTACTTTACTATGTCCCACTACTCACTGATATTGGGCCAAGCATTTGGAAGCCTGTCAAATTATTCCCATGCTGTTATATAAGTGACCAATTAAATCACTGAGTGTGAATTCTTTCATGATTTTGATGCTCACAGAAGCATCTTATTCATCTCTATGGGATCAAAAAACAACTTTTAAAAAAAATGAAGAAATCTTCCACATCCCAAAAATACATTTTATAATATCACTCCGATAAACAATGATACACCACTAAACAATATTAACACACCAAGCTAAATAAAAGTATTCTTCACACAATAAATCCACTGCAGCAACATTTTACAAAGAGAGGAGATCAAGAGGCATCATCAATAAGTCATCCATCTCCTCCTGAAGGGCATCAGCTTTCTCATTCAGCAGCATCTGAAAACAGACGCCACAGGAGGACAATGATCAAACAGAGTACAACTTCTGCAAATGCTCATCACATCTCAATCCAATTTTCTATAACCCTTTTTTGTATTCACTCTATATGGATTTAGGAAGGAAACAACAGCACAATTGTACGTATACTAGGCATTTGACAACAGGCATACTTTTGCCGAAGCAACAATCTGATTGGCTTGCTTCTTGAAGAGGTTCTCCACAGTCTTGGCGAGAACGTTTGGGTCAGCATTGGCCAGATGAGCCAGTGTCTTATATCCAGCATTGTACAGCAGCTTGGCTCTTCTCTGTCAAAAGCAGATAAAAAGGGTTTACAAGCATGCAAAAAACATCTGGAACAATGCCAGAAAACTTTGGCTAGGACAATAACTCTTATGACTGAATACCAAGATGTGGATATGTTTTTATGGACCTTTTGTTGCCAGGTTAGGACATAATCATGATGCTATAATGCCTAAAAAATGAATTGAGATTTTTTTTTAAGTCTGACCTCCATGACTCCTGCTACCTCCATGAGAGGGATGAGCTCGGCCTGGACACAGTAGGTCAGCCTGCGGGTAAGCTCAGTCAGGAGAGCTTTGAAGGGCCAGAACTCTTCCAGCTCCTGATAACACAGAGGGCACAGTGAGATCACTGGGGTCAAAAGAGAAAGAGGGCACAGTGAGATCACTGGGGTCAAAAGAGAAAGAGGGCACAGTGAGATCACTGGGGTCAAAAGAGAAAGAGGGCACAGTGAGATCACTGGGATCAAAAGAGAAAGCAAAAGAACATACAACTTTAGGAGCTATTCTCAGAAGTGGGCGGCAGGTAGTCTAGACGTTAAGAGCGTGGGGCCAGTAACCGAAAGGTTGCTGGTTCCAATCCCCAAGCCAACTAGGTGAAAAATCTGTCAATGCACCCTTGAGCAAGGCACTTAACCGTTAGTCAGGTAGTCACCGATTTTATTTTCCAATGATTGCACATTGGCCAATAGAACTGATTGCAGTTTACTCGCTCGCCTATGAATTCTCAGATGGCAGCCCGATCTCCGCCCCCTTTTTCTCCGTCTTTTCTTTACGCAAATGACGGGGATTTGGGCCTGTTCCCAGGAAAGCAGTATATCCTTACCGTCGGACTCATTAAAGAAAAATTATAGCAAGACATAAAAACAAACGCAAACAAAACTAACAAAATAGCACAGTTGGTTAGGAGCACGTAAAACGTCAGCCATCCTCTCTGGCTCCATTCTACAATGGCGACTGCTCGTTCTCCGACCGCATGGCACTACAGAGGGTAGAGCGTGCGGCCTAGTACATCACTAGGGCCAAGCTTCCTGCCATCCAGGACCTCTATACCAGGCGATGTCAGAGGATGGCCCTAAAAATGTTCAAACACTCCAGCCACCCTAGTCAAAGACTGTTCTCTCTGCTACCGCACGGCAAGCGGTACCGGAGTGCCAAGTCCAGGTCCAAGAGGCTTCTAAATAGCTTCTACCCCTAAGCCATAAGACTACTGAACATCAAGCAACTCTCTGTTATTATCCATGCATAAGTCACTTTAACAACTCTACCTACATGTACATATTACCTCGATAACCGGTGCCCCCGCACATTGACTCTGTACCGGCACCCCTTGTATATAGCCTCGCTATTGTTATTTTACTGCTGCTCTTTAATTGTTACTTTATTTCTAAATTTTTTATGTATTTTTCTTAAAACTGCATTGTTGGTTAAGGGCTTGTAACTAAGCATTTCACTGTAAGGTCTACAGCTGTTGTATTCGGTGCATGTGACAAATACAATTTGATTTGTAAGTCGGTCTGGATAAGAGTGTCTGCTAAATGACTAAAATGTAAAAATGGAGGACTGAAGTAACAAAGCTTTTGTATTTTCAGGGCACCTCTGTGAAACACTGCTAAGAGTCTAGGATGTGGCTCTGTTTGGACGGGACCCAATAATATCATATATGACATCTATGCTGGTAGCTACCTCGGTGAAGTGCAGCACGCAGGAGCAGAATACTGAGGAAGAGCTGAGTAGTGTCTGGATGAAGCCCCGGCTGAGTTGGAACCGGTCAGCCACACTCCACAGGTCAGTCTCCTTCAGCAGGGACAGTAGTACCAGGGCCAGGTACAGCCGACTCACCACCACCTGGTCAACATTCTGGGGGAACAGAGCAGAGGGGAAGGACCATAGAAGTAGAATTATTCCTACTTCTATGGCAAGGACAGCATAGTACAACAGAATGGCACAGAACTGGCTCACTGCAGTGTTGCTACATTTATTACATGAATGATCAGCTGTAGAGCAGATGTAGAGAGCAGATTTGAATTCACGTCACAAGATATTTAGGGTTCATTATCTTCATGACTTAAATTAGTTAAGTCTGCCTTCCATCTAGGGGTTAAAAGGAGAAAAAAAATCTTTAAAAAAAATCTGGATTAATCTAGAGATGAACATAATGGTTTTTTTAAGCCAACGTACTCAAGTATAAACCCTCATAATACCTCAAGCCAATGATAGTCTCTCAACCTAAGGAACTGTGAAAATATGACACTATTGAGTTAACAGTATTTAAATCATGCCATGCTTCCTCAATACTCTTACCTTCTTGACATTCTGTCCAGCAGCCTTTCTAGCAACAAAACTTTCAGACACACCAACTGCTGCACACATCTTTTGCTCCACAGCTGATAACATTGTGAACTGGAATTGATAAGCAAAACAAACTCTTACACAATAATTGTTGTACTAAATACTGCAGAAGACAAACTATTGCACAAAACAATTTTATATATACAACATGTACTTCATTATTAGATATTTTCATTAAACACATCAGAAATGGATAAAAACTAAATTTTAGGTATTTTATCTACCAATCTACGTTTAATTAATGTAGACAACCAAGAAGCACACAAGGCCTGGGCTCTAACCTGTCTGAAATAGACCATCCAATCAGGCTTACACTGGGAGACCATGTCATAGGGTGTGACCAGGTAGATGAGGTGGAGGAAACTGTTCAGCATCAGGCTCTCCAGGCCTTTAGACAGGTCTCTATACAGGAGGTCACAGTAGGTCAGATCCACTGAGCCTGAGGAGGAGAGGTCAGATACACTAAACACTGTAGTATTGACTCATAGAAAAAAAACATGTCTCTGTAACAGGATTTAAATGGATTACTATGAACAATTTCCTTGTATGGTAATAGAAAAGAAATTAACACCAGTTCTGGCGAGTTTGAGAGTAGTTCACCTTTGTAAGTAGCTCTTCCTAGCTTGGTGACTTGCAGAGTCCCATCTTGTGGCTCCGTGGAAACGGTGACGAGGCCTTTCTCTTTAAGCAGCTCAACACACTCCTGTGTCACCTCCCACAGGCTCCTCTCCAAGCACACCTGTTTCTCCTGGACAGACAGCAACGTGCCACTCATGAAGTCCCTGATCTGCTCTAAGCTGTTCGTGATCTGAAGGGAGACAAAAGAAAACCGTCAAAAACAGTATCATCAATTCATTCATTAATATATTCTTAATTCCATTCCTTTACTACGATTTGTGTGTATTAGGTATATGTTGTGAAATTGTTAGATATTATTTGTTAAATATTACTGCACTGTCAGAGCTAGAAACACAACACCCACAATAACATCTGCTAAACACGTGTATGTGACCAATAACATTTGATAAGACCAAGTTCTTTGCTAAAATGAGACATTTTAAAAAGGGAACTGGATTTTTTTGTAATTCACTTATGGATATTTTTCAGAAGTACATTTAATCCAATAACGGATAGGATGAGACTCAGGACACCCTTTCCGTCACTGTGCATTAGATTGCTTATGCAGATCTCCACTGGTGCGGATACAAGCTTCTTGACCTGAAAATACAAAAGGGTGGACAGGATCAATGCACTAGATGAGTCTGCTACAAAATGTCAGAGCGTGGAAACATAAAGGACCGGATGTCACTACATGCATAGGTTTACTGTTATGGTTGTAGCTGTTATTTACCAAGACCTTGTCTTTGTCCTGTAGGATGAGGATGCTCTCTCCATGAGTGTCTATCCCGGCCCGTCCAGCCCTCCCCACCATCTGCTTGTACTGGCTCCTCTTCAGGAAGTCTGCCGCCACGTACGGAGAACGCAGAATCACTCTGGTCCAAACACACAATGATGGATCCAATCAAGTCTACAATAAATGTCACTATCTAACACAGAGATGCAAATTCTGTTGTGACATGTCTCGTGAAAAAAGCTGATCCTTGTCTCCTTAGAAGCAGTAAAGTAGTCGGACAGGTTATGCTTCCTTGCTTTGACTTGCCTCCGAGCAGGTAGGTTGATCCCTGCAGCCAGCGTAGAGGTGCAGGTGAGGAGACAGAGAACCCCTGCAGAGTAGGCCTCCTCCACCAGCTTCCTCTCTTCACTGGTCAACCCACTGTGGTGGTAAGCCAGGCCGTACGGCACCGTCTTCTTGAGCACCGGACACAGGGAGCCGTTCCCACTGCTCCTCAGCTCCTCCAGCAACACAGCCTTCTCTGCCTGCTTGTGCTGGATAAAGTCCCTGGAGAATTCAAGAAGAACTGGCATGTTGTATCAATCACAATCCACACAATCACAACCACTGGACCGACTGACCATGATTTGGAGTACAGAGAAGAGAAATATAAAGATGTCTTTTTACTCTTTCAGGTACTTGCAGATCATCCCAGCCACGTTCTCACAGTTCTTCTTGGTGGGACAGAAGACAAGGCAAGACTGGCTTGGAATGACCTCAGTCACCAAGGCAACAATATGATCCTGATCGATCTTCTGCATGGCACTGGAGTACTGGAAAACAGAAGAATTAGACAGGTGCTAAGACTTCAAATACAATGTGAGTCAGCCTTCAAAAGCTGACTGCCTGGCACTGGAGTCCAGTATATCTTTAAATATATATAACTGATGGCTCTTCAAATCAAACGGATGATTATACCTTAAAGTTCAGGAGTCGAGAGAACCTGAAGCACTCCTCCTCCTTGGGGTCCACCTCGTATATGCTGTCCTTCAGTTTCACATACTCCTTCAGCTCAACCTGAAACACCATGGCTATCAGTGGCCAACCATCACAGAGACAATGGAGTACACAACACGCAGTCCAGCTTCTATTGGTTTAAGCTTTCAAAGAATACATTGGCGATTTTCATGTTGTATGTGGACTCTCACAAACAAGGAGGCATACCACAGAGGATCAAATAGCATTGCGTAGATCAAACCTATGGTTAGGGAATATCATACCGGTCTGAAGTCATTAGTGTAGTTCTCTGCCTTCAGAAACTTCTGTAGATCTTGGACATTGCCCAGAGTAGCACTCATTCCAATGATCTGAGTTGACTCTGTAAAGAAGGAAATCAGTTTCCCACACATTTTCAAAACATCTTCCTTCACAATGAATATGATGAGAGTAAAATAGCAGTCACACTTACTACTGATATAGAGCACTTTGGCTAGAGTCATCTCAATGATAGCTCCTCTGCTACCATCACCCAACATGTGGAGCTAATAAGAAGAGAAATGGAGTGGCATAAATAATTGGATACTACAGTACAATATAATTGATTCTGTCAAATACACAAGGCATCAACAGATACATTTATTGTGTCTCGTGAGTGGCTATTCTATGTTTTGTAAAGATAACATCTCAGATTTAATAAGATATTTGCATACCTCGTCCACAACCACCAGCCCCACATTGTCCAGTCTGTTGGCCTCTATGAGGGAGTTTACCAGGCCGTGTGCCTTCTCTATAGTGGCAATGTACAGGGACCTCTTGCCCCTTCCCTTCACTGGAGGGAACCTGCCCTTACTGCCAGCATACTCCTCCACCATGAAGTCTAGCTCCAGGCCAAAACTGGCCAACCCTCGAACCTGGGAATGCATTCAAAATACATAGCTCAGATTTGCCATTGACATACAAAAATGTTTACATTTACATTTACATTTAAGTCATTTAGCAGACGCTCTTATCCAGAGCGACTTACAAATTGGAAAGTTCATACATATTCATCCTGGTCCCCCCGTGGGGAATGAACCCACAACCCTGGCGTTGCAAGCGCCATGCTCTACCAACTGAGCCACACGGGACCGTTTAATTATAATCCCTTTGTACAGTTGGATGAAAGAGGAATTATATACATTTCGTAAACAAAACAATGACCACAATACCTTCTCCTGCACTAGAGATACGTAAGGCAGGATGAAAAGGGCATCCCTCTTTCTGCACAGAAGCTCTTTGAGGATAAGAATCTCAGCCACCAAAGTCTTCCCACCACTGGTGGGAAGAGAGTAGATGAGGTTTCTCCTCTGCTGAACTGAGTCCAGGTTTAGACAAGTTTTCTGCCATTCTGAAATATAAGAGAGCATTGTTATTGATGATACTCTAATATGAAGCAGGGCAAGAGCTCAAATTACTCACACTTAGCAAGACAACCAGACACTTTGAAAACATAGCCATGTTAAAGTTGATGCAGAACTAGTGAGGACATGCAATTAGACAGGGAAAAGGAATAGAAATCCATTCACCATATAAATCTTTGATTCCTTTGAGATTGCATATCAGCTCCTTCACTTTGGTGGGAAGACCAAAGAAAGGCCCCCGGTCTGTTGTCGCCATGGAGACAGATTCCATAGCCTGCATGGCAACACTGATCTCCTCTGTAACTACGGCCTCCTTCTGCACTGCAGTCCGGGAGACACTAGAAGGAGTTGCTGCATTAGCCATCATAGCTCTCTTCAGATGATCGGACACGCTCTTCCTTGCCTTGGGGGCGATATGCCTCTCATTTCTATCTTCAGTGCTGACAGACTTCTCAGGATGTCTCATAGGCATGGAGGTTTTGTCCTCATCTGTACAGCAGTTCCTGTCTGCTGTTTGAGGATTTTGTAGAAAAGCGAGTTGTGAGCTTGGCATGTCTAGGAAAGCATCATCCGTGAAGCCCTCCAGGAATGATTCTGTCATTGAGTCATCACATGATTGTTTCGGACAGTTGTCTGTTGAAGACTTCAGTGAGGTGAAGTCAGGGTTCCCAGCAAGCAGAACCACAGGGCATCTGCTGCTGGTTGTATGGTCAATGTCATGCGGTCTCATGTTCTGCCCCACTCTATCAAGCTTTGCCAGGGAAGAGCTGTCACTTACAATACTGTCATAGTCCCCAAATAAGTCCTCAGTGTCACTGCAGTACTGCAAAAAAGCAACGTTAAGAAACAGTAAATGCACTTGTAACTCACTCAATATCATGTTGAAATTACAGTAAAATCATCAGACCACATGAACTGTATAATGCACCATTGTGATATTAGTTAGCTACCCACCTCACTGAACTTTGCATCCATGGATTGGTCCATAGCTCTGGAAAGCTCTATCTGTCCCGTGTTGTCAGGACATTGTCGTCCAGAAGCACTGGTCCTTTTCCTTGCGGGCGTGAGATTACTTATTCGTCTATCCCTGGACCGCTTCCTCGAGGACAGTCGTTTTACTTTGATTTCGGCACTCATTGTCAAACCTGACTCTGTCGGTGAGGTCACTGACGTTAGCCTAAGCAAACACTAGTAGCATTCCAGCTATGTTGGCATGCTAACGAGCTACTAGCTAAGTAACGTTAGTAAATACAATACAATCATGTTGGCTGACAGGGTGAGCTCCTCAATTAATTTGCTACTGAGTCAAATTGGCTGACTGAGTGAGTTGGCTAGCTATCTTGAAAAAAAATAGATAGCTGACGTTAACGTTGGCTAACTTAACGCTAAATGTTAAGTGAGCAAACTCAACAGTCTTTCGTTAGCTGAAAGTAGCTAAATTGACTAGACATGGTTAAAACTTGACTTACTATTAAATCGTCTTTAACAACCGCGAATACAAAATATAAACTAGAGAATACATTTTGAAGAGTAACTAACCGGATACATACAATACAGACGACAATTATGAATTTGTAAACATGAGTCTAACGTATTAGCCAATCAGAGACGAGTAAAGATAGTAACTATAAATTGAGTCGGGTGGAGAACGGAACTTTTTTCCGACCTATTGATACAATCAGTCTAATTGTACCGTACTGTATTTGAATATTAGATTCATTATATTCTATGGAAGTTTTAGATTTGTTATGTGGAAATTGTACAAACTATCACTTCGAAAATACATTCATTTTGGGAGGAACGTTTGATCATGGGCCAACATATAAACGTGAACAGGAAATTACGTCAAATAGACAGAGCTCAATTTTGGCTCTGCAATTGAGATTGTTCAACGTTACTCGCTGGTCGATAGAGGGGTGTGCGCCTCTATGGGGTAATGTTTCGTGTTAATTATTCGCATGTGGAAAGCAATGCCGAGACAAACGGAGGAGGAATGGAGGGGAAAAGAGAGGGAGTAGAGGTCTAAGAGAGTGAGGGAAGAAGAGGGTGAGCTTGAGTCGGAGAAAAATTGCGGGGAAAAGGGAGCTTGTTTGTCAAAGAAGAATGGTAGAAAGTGTAAGCAGAGGGAGCTGAAGACAGGAGTAATTGAAGTGAATTAGGATGAAGTATCTGGAGGTGGTAGGTGCGGTAAAGTTATCGGAGACCGAGGTATGCACCGAGGATCAGGATGAAGAAGAGTCTGACAGTAGGAGTGAAGTTTATGGAAAAAGTGGACTCTTGCCATTCGGTTGACCCATTTGCGGTTTCACGGTGGGTGAAAAGAGTTGGGTCATGTGGAATCGGTGAGGGTAACTTGAAGTGGTCTAGTGATAATTGTTTGTGTTTCTGTTGAGGAAGAATGCGCTCCAAGTAAAACGAATGGGGGTAAGTAAAGTGAAGTGTTTCGATCTCAAGAAAAAAGGCACCAATGAAAGGAGTGATAACTGGGGTAGCAGTAGATATAAACGTTGACTAACTGAGGGCAAATATTCCCGGTGTATGTGATGCTCGTCGTTTAAAGCGACGCAGACAGGGTGGCGAGAGTGGAGAAACAGAAGAGTCATTGTCTGTTCTTTTGAGTTTTGAAGTTCAGTCTTTGCCTGACAAAGTGAAGTTAGGATATATAAATTATCCTGTACGAGCGTATGTGCCGTGTACGTTAAGATGTTACAGGTGTCAAGCTTATGGGCATGTGGCAGCAGTGTGTAGGAGGGAGGGTCCAAGGTGTGAGAAATGTGCAGAAGGGCATGAGACAAAGGAATGTGTAGTATTGGGGGAAAGTAGTGGAATGTGTTAATTGTAGGGGTGCCCATTGCGCTGGGGATCAGACATGTCCCGTGCGAGAGAGGCAGTTTGAGGTTTCCAGGGTTAGAGTAGAGCAGAAGATGTCATCTGCTGAGACAGTGAAGAAAGATGGGTTAAGGGGGGAGGAGTGGTAAGAGTAGTAGAGATATACCAGTACAGAGGGATAGGCCAAAAAGTAAAATATGTTTCAGTAAGATTGGATTTTTTAGCTTTTATAGCAGTGGTTATTAATTATACTGCAGGGATGGTTCGGGAAGTCTCAGAAAATGGAGGTTGTGGTGGCAGCTGCTGAGAGGTATTTGGGTGTGTAAGAGTTACATGATGTATTAAGTGGTTATGTCCCATCCTTTCAGGGTGATGGCATGAGGTAGGAATAAATACATTTAATTTTTGGAGTAGGGAGGTGTTCATTTTATTTTATATAATTTTGAAACTAGTGAGTATAGTGTTAGATGGTAGGGTATTTATTTAGTACATTATTTTTCAAGTAAAGTATAAGGGAGTTGTACTCCAGTCTAGTAGATGGCGGTAATGCAACAAATTGGATGTCAACCGCTGTTAAATCTCATAGAAGAAGATTACGTCAAATAGCTTCCGGATCTTTCCTTCGCAGGTCAAAAATGTTTGCTGTCCGAAGCATTCGATCTTTACAATTTACATTTTCACAACTTGGAGGCACACGTAAGAATGCTGTTCTATGTTTTGAATTAATTGCATTGCTAGTGATACAAGCATGATTATACTGACGTGTATAATCACTAAGATAACCTATTAGCTAAATGGATAGCTAACGTTAGCTAGCGTTAGTTAACCTCTAGCTATGCCATCCATCATTAACTAGCCAACCACATGTCGTCTATTTAGCTGGCCAGAGCAACCTCTTTTATGTAAGTTAATGTTTGCTTTACTTTTTATCACAGAACAATGTCTCAGAAGTCTGTCAGGCTCGTCTAATGTAGTCAAGAAGAACGATGACATGGTAAGCCATTTTAAAGCCACCTATTAATGTTAGGTAGCTAGCTAATAGCTACCTTTCAAAGAGTGCACTAAGTAAAACGTTATCAATAGACTAAATGGATCCAGGATTACGTTTTTAAATGCAAATAGAACTTGATTTATATGTACCCTTAGTGCTCAGGGATAGCTCTCGAGAACGGTATACCCAGCTTTAGAGACTCACTCCATCTCGCATACAAAACAGCTGGATCAATGAACTACAAATACCGACGTTCTGTTGTAACGTTTAGGAACATTAGTAATCCTCGCGATGTGGTTTTGTAAACGATTAGAAGTGCATTATCACATCAGCGAGAAATAATCTTTCAATTACAAAATATACACTTGCTCTAGGCAGTTTAGCCATGTTGCATCCTGCAGAATTTTAAATAACACTGGGCAAACCGAGGTATGAAGCTTCGCTCCCCAGCAATGACACTACAGTCGTGGCCAAAAGTTTTGAGAATGACACAAATATTAATTTCCACAAGGTTTGCTGCTTCAGTGTCTTTAGATATTGTTGTCAGATGTTACTATGGAATACTGAAGTATAATTACAAGCATTTCCTAAGTGTCAAAGGCTTTTATTGACAATTACATGAAGTTGACGCAGAGTCAATATTTGCAGTGTTGTCCCTTTTTAAAGACCTCTGAAATCCGCCCTGGCATGCTGTCAATTAACTTCTGGGCCACATCCTGACTGATGGCAGCCTTCTTGCATAATCAATGCTTGGAGTTTGTCATAATTTGTGGGTCTTTGTTTGTCCACCCGCCTCTTGAGGATTGACCACAAGTTCTCAATTGGGATTAAGGTCTGGGGAGTTACCTCGCCATGGACCCAAAATATTGATGTTTTGTTCCCCGTGCCACTTAGTTTTCACTTTTGCCTTATGGCAAGGTACTCCATCATGCTGGAAAAGGCATTGTTCGTCACCAAACTGTTCCTGGATTGTTGGGAGAAGTTGCTCTCGGAGGATGTGTTGGTGCCATTCTTTATTCATGGCTGTGTTCTTAGGCAAAATTGTGAGTGACCCCACTTCCTTGGCTGAGAAGCAACTCCACACATGAATGGTTTCAGGATGCTTTACTGTTGGCATGACACAGGACTGATGGTAGCGCTCACCTTGTCTTCTCCGGACAAGCTTTTTTCCGGATGCCCCAAACAATCGGAAAGGGGATTCATCAGAGAAAATGACTTTACCCCAGTCCTCAGCAGTTCAATCCCTGTACCTTTTGCAGAACATCAGTCTGTCCCTGATGTGTTCCTTGAAGTGGCTTCTTTGCTGCCCTTCTTGACACCAGGCCATCCTCCAAAAGTCTTCACCTCACTGTGCGTGCAGATGCACTCACACCTGCCTGCTGCCATTCCTGCGCAAGCTCTGTACTGGTGGTGCCCCGATCCCGCAACTGAATCAACTTTAGGACACGGTCCTGGCGCTTGCTGGACTTTCTTGGGCGCCCTGAAGCCTTCTTCACAACAATTGAACCGCTCTCCTTGAAGTTCTTGATGATCCGATAAATGGTTGATTTAGGTGCAATCTTACTGGCAGCAATATCCTTGCCTGTGAATCCCATTTTGTGCAAAGCAATGATGACGGCATGTTTCCTTGCAGGTAACCTTGGTTGACAGAGGAAGAACAATGATTCCAAGCACCACCCTACTTTTGAGGCTTCCAGTCTGTTATTCAAACTCAATCAGCATGACAGAGTGATCTCCAGCCTTGTCCTCGTCAACACTCACATTTGTGTTAACGAGAGAATCACTGACATGTCAGCTGGTCCTTTTGTGGCAGGGCTGAAATGCAGTGGAAATGTTTTTTGGGGTTTCAGTTCATTGTCATGGCGAAGAGGGACTTTTCAATTAATTACAATTCATCTGATCACTCTTCATAACATTCTGGAGTATATGCAAATTGCCATCATACAAACTAAGGCAGCAGACTTTGTGAAAATTAATATTTGTCTCAACTTTTGGCCACGACTGTATGGAAGCAACTTTGCTAAACTGCGATCAGTAAGTGTATATTTTGTATTTGAGCAATAAATTATCGCTTCTATGTAAGTAAGTTATAAATGTTTCCAAAACTGTGTCGTGTGAGACTTATTTGCATTTAGATGGCTTTGGCGCTCTGTCTGCACTTTGTGCCTGAGCTAATCATAATGGACATTGAATGACCCACTGTATCCATGCCATGGAGTCATGATAAGGGCTAGCTCAAGGAGTAACATTCCACCACATGTCAAGAGAATTATTACTTTTTTTTAACTTGATTTGAAGCTATATGTCATTTGACTACAAGGTCTATGACAACTACATTTGTTGTATGGATTTACCTAAATGTTTATCTCCCCAGCCTTTACAGATGGAGAATCCATACAAACAACCACAGAAGGGCTGCATTCTCTGTAACATCACAGTGGACTTCAAGAATGTTCAGGTCTGTCATTAGACTGCTGTGATGTGCAAGTATCCAATGTTTATTTATAATATGCCTAATTTTTCTCCAAACTTGATTCCAATAGCTGCTGTCCCAGTTTGTATCCCCACACACAGGAAGAGTTTACGGCAGGCACATAACAGGTGAGAACTTGGTCAGGAAAAGTGCTGAAAATGTACACATCAGAGCAGAGGCTGTCGTGTCAAGGTGTTTATTCTTTTCCAGGTCTATGTGGTAAGAAACAGAGGGAGATCGGCAAAGCCATAAAGAAAGCTCATTCGATGGGTATGCCCTCAAATCACACATTGTATTATTGACTGTACATTGAAAACAATGTCCACAACAAAAAGTTGCAGATATGGATTTATGGGACAGTGAAATTATTTTTACAAAATTGAGTGTAGAGACATTCAGAATGGGATTCTGATGTACTATGAGTTGGTTTGGAGTGTTTTCTTAACATACTTTAGACACATTTTCATAATGCATTGTAGTCAATGGCAAGTGATGGCAATTTTCTCTGTAATGAACTAAAGTTGTGGGATCAACTACAAGCACAGAAAGAGTGAATAACGCCACATGAGAAAATGTGTGAACAATATGATCAAGTCTTCAGCAGCTTTAAACCTCGAGGTTGCTCTGTAATAGTTTCTCTTTGGAAACTTCAATGCGCCATCTATCACTACTGACCAGAGGATTTGTAATAACATTGTACTACACACTTGTCTGGCTCAAAATGACCATGTTTTGATCATCCAGTCTTTCCTATAATAAATACTGGTAATGTTTTCCTCCACAGGATTCATGTCTGTAACCCACAAGGACCCACATTTTATGAAAGATCCAAATATCTGTGACATCCGGCACTTGGAGTAACTGTCCGCCTGTATTGTGGAGCTAGTCTAGCATAGATACTGTAATTGTGTATTAAAACATTTTTCAATGTGGAAGATTGCTTGTTAGTCACGTCTTTGAGCTGTCATGCTTGGGTTGAGTCATGAGACCAATAATCGTAACTCACTACACATGTGAAAATAATTTAATGCAATTCTGTACAAGTTCAATTACAGCTTGAACTATTTTATATACAGTACCAGTCAAGTTTGGACACCTACTCATTCAAGGGTTTTTCTTTATTTGCACTATTTTCTACATTGTAGAATAATAGTGAAGACATCAACTAGAAATAACACATGGAATCATGTAGTAACAAAAACGTGTTAAAAATCTAACTATATTTTAGATTCTTCAAAGTAGCCACCCTTTGCCTCGACAGCTTTGCACACACTTGGCATTCTCTCAACCTCCTTCACGAGGAATGCTTTTCCAACAGTCTTGAAGGAGTTCCCATATACAGTGAGGGAAAAAAGTATTTGATCCCCTGCTGATTTTGTATGTTTGCCCACTGACAAAGAAATTATCAGTCTATAATTTTAATGGTAGGTTTATTTGAACAGTGAGAGACAGAATATCAACAAAAAAATCCAGAAAAACGCATGTCAAAAATGTTATGAATTGATTTGCATTTTAATGAGGGAAATAAGTATTTGACCCCTCTGCAAAACATGACTTAGTACTTGGTGGAAAAACCCTTGTTGGCAATCACAGAGGTCAGACGTTTCTTGTAGTTGGCCACCAGGTTTGCACACATCTCAGGAGGGATTTTGTCCCACTCCTCTTTGCAGCTCTTCTTCAAGTCATTAATGTTTCGAGGCTGACGTTTGGCAACTCGAACCTTCAGCTCCCTCCACAGATTTTCTATGGGATTAAGGTCTGGAGACTGGCTAGGCCACTCCGGGACCTTAATGTGCTTCTTCTTGAGCCACTCCTTTGTTGCCTTGGCCGTGTGTTTTGGGTCATTGTCATGCTGGAGTAACCATCCACGACCCATTTTCAATACCCTGGCTGAGGGAAGGAGGTTTTCACCCAAGATTTGACGGTACATGGCCCCGTCCATCGTCCCTTTGATGCGGTAAAGTTGTCCTGTCCCCTAAGCAGAAAAACACCCCCAAAGCATAATGTTTCCACCTCCATGTTTGACGGTGGGGATGGTGTTCTTGGGGTCATAGGCAGCATTCCTCCTCCTCCAAACACGGCAAGTTGAGTTGATGCCAAAGAACTCCATTTTGGTCTCATCTGACCACAACACGTTCACCAAGTTGTCCTCTGAATCATTCAGATGTTCATTGGCAAACTTCAGACGGGCATGTATATGTGCTTTCTTGAGCAGGGGGACCTTGCGGACGCTGCAGGATTTCAGTCCTTCACGGCGTARTGTGTTACCAATTGTTTTCTTGATGACTATGGTCCCAGCTGCCTTGAGATCATTGACAAGATCCTCCTGTGTAGTTCTGGGCTGATTCCTCACCGTTCTCATGATCATTGCAACTCCACGAGGTGAGATCTTGCATCGAGCCCCAGGCTGAGGGAGATTGACAGTTCTTTTGTGTTTCTTCCATTTGCGAATAATCRCAGAAACTGTTGTCACCTTCTCACCAAGCTGCTTGGCGATGGTCTTGTAGCCCATTCCAGCCTTGTGTAGGTCTACAATCTTGTCCCTGACATCCTTGGAGAGCTCTTTGGTCTTGGCCATGGTGGAGAGTTTGGAATCTGATTGATTGATTGCTTCTGTGGACAGGTATCTTTTATACAGGTAAGAAACTGAGATTAGGAGCACTCCCTTTAAGAGTGTGCTCCTAATCTCAGCTCGTTACCTGTATGAAAGACACCTGGGAGCCAGAAATCCTTCTGATTGAGAGGGGGTCAAATACTTATTTCCCTCATTAAAATGCAAATCAATTTATAACATTTTTGACATGCGTTTTTCTGGATATTTTTGTTATTCTGTCTCTCACTGTTCAAATAAACCTACCATTAAAATTATAGACTGATCATTTCTTTGTCAGTGGGCAAACGTACAAAATCAGCAGGGGATCAAATACTTTTTTCCCTCACTTGTATGCTGAGCACTTGTTGGCTGCTTTTCCTTCACTCTGCGGTCCAAATCATCCCAAACCATCTCAATTGGGTTGAGGTTGGGTGATTGTGGAGGCCAGGTCATCTGATGTTGCACTCCATTGCTCTCCTTGGTCAAATAGCCCTTACCCAGCCTGGAGGTGTGTTTTGCGTTATTGTCCTGTTGTAAAACATGATTGTCCCACTAAGCACAAACCAGATGGGATGGTGTATTGCTGTGGTAGCCATGCTGGTTAACTGTGCCTTGAATTCTAAATAAATTGCCAGCAAAGCACCATCACACCTCCATGCTTCATGTGGGAACCAGATGCAGAGATCATCCGTTCATCTACTCAGCGTCTCACAAAGACACGGCGGTTGGAACCAAAAATCTCAAATTTGGACTCATCAGACCAAAGGACAGATTTCCACTGGTCTAATGTCCATTGCTCGTGTTTCTTGGCCCAAGCAAGTCTCCTTATTGTTGTCCTTTTAGTTCTGGTTTCTTTGCAGCAATCAACCATGATTCACGCAGTCTCCTCTGAACAGTTGATGTTGAGATTTGTCTTACTTGAACTCTGAAGCATTTATTTGAGCTGCAATCTGCAGTGCAGTTAACTCTAATGAACTTATTCTCTGCGGCAGAGGTAACTCGGTCTTCCTGTGGCAGTCCTCATGAGAGCCAGTTTCATCATAGCGCTTGGTCTTTGTGACTACACTTGAAGAAACTTTCAAAGTTCTTAATTTTCCGCATTGACTGACCTTCATGTCTTAAAGTAATGATGAACTGTTGTTTCTCTTTGCTTATTTGAGCTGTTCTAGCCCTATTTGGTAAAAGAGCAAGTCCATATTATGGCTATTTTTTGTATACCACCCCTACCTCCTCACAACACAACTGATTGGCTCAAATGCATTAAGGAAAGAAATTCCACAAATTAACTTAAAGGCACACCTGTTAATTTAAATGCATTCCAGGTGACTACCTCATGCAGCTGGTTAAGAGAATGCCAAGAGTGTGCATAGCTCTCAAGGCAAAGGGTGGCTACTTTGAAGAATCTCAAAATCTATTTTGATTTAACACTTTGGTTACTACATGATTCCATGTGTGTTATTTCATAGTTTTGATGTCTTCACTATTATTCTACAATGTAGATAATCGTACAAATAAAACCCTGGAATGAGTAGGTGTCAACTTTTGACTGGTACTGTATATATCACTTAATTTCAAGGACAGTTCTTACATTTAAAATGTTACCCCCAATAACCCCAAAGTAAGCAAATTGAAGGCATCCCTAAATATACGTTTTCAGTAATTGAGGGGAATGTCACAGATTTTCCTATACTCCATACACTTACTTTTTATGCAAAGTAATAATTTTTGAGTGGTACATTTGTCCTCTGTTAGACATGTCTAAATTATTTCTGTTTTGATTGGCTGGTATCAAATCATCCTCAGTCTCTGACCCACTGACTGACAATGAAGACCCCTCAGTCTCCTCCAGCATGTTTTTCCTCCTCTTGGGTGTGTCAGATGATTCACAGAGGGGATGTTTTCTCCAGGACGTCCCTCCGCCTCTACCAAGCCTCCCCTTCCTGGCTTTGGGGACTATGAGTCAGGATCAAAGGCAGTGTTGTGGTGTCGTCTATGCCATGGTCAGTGTTGCAGCAGAACTCAGGCACGGGGAAACCCTGGAAGGTTAGAGCCTGTGCTTGGAGTAGAGCTGCCCCAGGGAACAGTGTCTTCATGGCCTCACAGAGCAGTACATTCTCCTGAGACTGGGCTGGAGTGGAGTCTCCATCTGCTGAGTTGGGGAACACAAAAGTAAGCAAAACATGCTTAACACACTCAAAAAGTAAGATAAAATAACAAATCAAGAATTGATAAATAGAACAGCAGAAGTTTATCATACTTTTTTTCTGCTCTTGTTTCCTCTCACTGACAGTCCTTAGAGACGAAACCTCTGCAAGCAGCTCCTCGACCAATCGCTCACTCTCCTCCACTTTCTTACATGCCATCTGAAGAGAAATAAACTGAAATCCCAGGTGACGCCATCATGTTTACCAATGGTTGTACATAGTCATTTGTATGTTTTTACATTTCTGTTTTCATTATCCATTACATTATCCGTTCAACTTACCTTTAGTTCGACTTGCAAGGAGTTGTTCATTTCATTAATCTCATCCACCTGCAGGGATCCATCTAAGAATAAGAATCTATATCTACACAGAGCAAAATAGAAAAGTGTAAGACTAGTCATACAGGTACCAGACAAACGCACTCGGATTACATTTTTCAAAGTCAATAGTACCCAATGCCAAGGCCCAGGGGTCAGCAAAGCTAGTACCTGTGTTTCCAAACAGCATGGTTGTAGTTGACTGACGAACAAGATGCTGACAGTCTCCAGTAGTCCTGCTGTTCCAACAAACCCAGGTTGCTGACCCGGACAGGAACACTGCGGTATTGACAACTCAGACAGTGCAACAGAGTTCAGACCTTAAAAACATACACTCACTCACTAAAGATCCCCATGGCAAAACACGACAGTTTCATTAAAAACAGTGTGAAGGATATCACAATGTGAATGTACTGACCTGCAATGTGATCTGTAGACTGCATACTCCAGTTTGTGAGTGGAGCCTGATGATGTGACCTCACTGGGTGTCAGTAGCAGAAAGATCAGCTCCTGATTGGTGACTGCTCTTTTCAGGTTCTCATGGACTACTTGCTCTCTGAAGGTCATTTGTTGATCTGTGTTTCTCTGCTGTTTATACCAACCAATCACATTCTCCTGGATAGGAAAGTCAAATAAAGTTGAAGTTGATAGTTGCCCTGGTAGCAGCATAGACAGAGAGCTCCTGTTCATTTGTACATATTTAATTTGTTTTCAGAATCAACATATTTTTTTTAATGGCAATTACTTTTTATTGTATATCTGGTGGTTTTGAGCCACGGATTTGCACATTGTCTGACAGGTAAACTTTATTTTTTTTGGCTTGACTACCTAGCTGGCTAATGTTTTTTTTAAAACATTTATTTGGACACGTACAGTGCCTTCGGAAAGTATTCAGACCCCTGGACTTTTCCACATTTTGTTACGTTACAGCCTTATTCTAAAATAGATTATTTTTTTTAATGAAAAATCTCAGCAATCTACACACAATACCCTATAATGACAAAGTGAAAACAGGCTTAGAAATGTTTGCAAATTTATTACAAATAAAAAACAGAAATACAAATTTGCAAAAATGTCAACTTGTTTTTGCGTTGTCATTATGCGGTAGGTATTGTGTCTAGATTGAGGGGGGGGGGGAACAATTCTATCAATTTTAGAATAAAGCTGTAGCATTGCAAAATGTAAAAAAGTCAAGGGGTCTGAGTAGTTTCTGAATGCACTGTACCAGCTTTTTTTATTTCACCTGGCTGCCAGTTCCTGATCTTTTGAGATCATGTGAGGAGTTGCTTGAAGTGTAACAGGAATGGGAGATGGAGGAATACAGTGCTGGGGCAGAGGCTCACAGTCAGGACGACTGGCTACTATTCTGAACTTTGTGTAGTGAGCATTCTGCCGCCCAGAGCTGCTGAGGCATCACCCAAGTGGACGCTACACTACACAGAGTGGAAGAAGAGAAGTCCAGTGTCTATATGGCGCAGGTTGGTTGGTTGGTTCCCCGACTCGCCCTCTACAAGATCATCAGCAGACTCCACCACCAGCATCATCTACCATCTTCTGGCCAGTTCCGTACGCTCAAGAATGCAGTAGTACCTCAGTGCGCTCAAGCCATGAATTAACTGACCCTCTACATCTGCAGAGGATGCAGCTTTCAAGGACTTGGCCGCTATTGGTTGACCTGACCTGTCATGATACATTGCTTGTTTTTTTTGTTTTTTTGCTTATGAAGCGCTTTGAGATTTCTATTATTGAAAGCGCTATAGAAGTTGAATACATTATTATTAAATAGGAAGAGGCTGAATAAAAGTGTGCTTTGTTGGCTATCAAACAAGATAGGAAAGAAATGCAAACATCTTGCATAATGGCAAATGTGCCTTTTCTCCCTGGACTCAGTTGAAATATCCCTATTTGTGACAGCAATATTACCAAGGTATCTTATTCCACTTAACTCCTTCTAATTTCACAAAAGGTGCCTTCATCCTGGTTCACCTCCCCTATACTATTATAGAAGCTTTGGGGCGGGGAGAAAAACACTATTATTGGAAGTGATATGCTGCTAGCAGAAATGGTCCAAATACTGTTGCAATACACACACAGCTGAATCACAATTTTAAGAAACCTTTCATCTTTGCAGTTTACCTATTGAGCTTGCGACAGGATATATGTTTCTGAATTTCTGGAACAGAAACCACGGTGAGATAACAGTCAGTTCACACTGTAGCCAAGATGACATTCTAATGATTCAAGTGCACAGCTGATGACTGACTTATTGTATGCTCAAACTGTATGTTGTCGATTTGAGAATCAGTGATGTTGCTTCTCGCTTCAGCTTTGATCTCCCCAAGAATAAGACCTTCCTGTAAAATGTAATGAGGCACATACATGTCTGAGATTAGTTAAATATAATACACAACCTGGCAATAACCAGCATCTGAATTAGTAGGTTATATGGTCAGACCTATCTGTTGTGGCGTTAGAAAAAGTTAGCCAAAGTTAGTTGCCCATATTTTCTGTAGACGAACCTGATTAATAGGTGCACAGCTAATGTTGTATATTTTTCCAATCATGAATTAGCATATGTATCTAGCTAACTACTTACTACATCAGAATCACTGTTAAAGTGCTGAAACATTAATGAACCAAGAATAAATCCGGAGATGCGAACAGAGGAGTTTGAGTCCGCCATGCCTCCCGTTGTCAAGGAAGGCAACATGGATAGTGTTCGATTGCGTAAAAACAGCGCATATCCTCTGCAATGGCACGCGGATGCACTCTTGCTGCGCAGCTGAATGTGCACGAGAGGTCAACTTCTTTCAAGAAACTCGCCAGTGGGGGAGGGTATTTATTTGTACAACAGAACTTTGCGTACAGTCCTGTGTCTGACTATACTAGCTACCGTTTCAGGAAGGTCCAGAATGGAAAACTCTCTAAGACAACGAAGAGGTCTTCCAAGGTTTGCTATTACTCTTGATACATTTTGAAACGTTTCATGTTCTGCAGTCAAACTCGGATATGGTAGGCTCAGTAACGTAGTAAACTATTTCAAGTGGTTCTTTCTCGGCTTGGCTGTAACTAGGCGATATTGATATCCTGTTTCAAAACCATGTTTACATAGGGCCAAGTTATACTTTTCTGAAAATGGGCCGACAAAACGTATGCAGTCAATGCAGTCTCCTTTCTACAACCAGAATGCAATGCTTACTTGAAGTGAGTAGCTATTTGTTGTGTCTGTTCTGCAGGTAACTTGACCCCAATGTTCCATACCAGTGGATGACAGATCTGTGTGAGGGAGGGATGGAGGGCCTGTGGAGTATAGCGGTTGTGTTGCTGCCGGTGTGGTTCTCCGTGATGATTGGGTTCATCATGATACCTGCCATGTTTGGCCTCTCACTGGGAGTCACTTCTGTCTACATTCAGATCCTGGTCAAAATACTGGAGGTAACTGTACGAAAACTCGACGAAAAAGTATGAAAAAATGTATGCGCTCACTACTGTAAATGGTTCTGGATAAGAGCGTCTGCTGAATGACTAAAATGTAAACTGCTGGCAATTCCGGAAGAGCTCAAATTCTGGAATTCCAGAATAGCTCACAATTTATTATTTTATTCTAAAACATTTTCATCAAACATAACCTTGAATAGCATGTAATAGCGAATTATGTGATTTTGTTCACGTAACGGAATATTATTTGTTGGAAAACAGATGATTTATGAAAACCAAAATAGTTTTTGTCAATCTATTAATCTGATCAAATTCAGGCTACTGTAGGCTATATTCACTATTATTGTGTAGGATTGTATTCATGTTGCTCCCTGACCCTTTAGAGCAGACAGACATAGTTAATGTGCAAAGTGGGGCGCAAGGGCAGTTAGGCAATTAAAAGGCAATATGTAGAAAGTATTGTGTGAGAGGTCAACTGAAAATAACTCTGTTGTCTGGGCAGTGGGCCACCCTGCGGATCGAGAGAGGACACAGGGAACAACCCACTCTGTCAGTGCCTGCTCCTCTACCCTTTGGTGAGTGACTTTACACTCATTACCCATCAATGAGTTCATGCTGAGGTTTGTACTGGTCTGGAGAAGTGTATGTGAGCGGAGCTGGAGCGGAACGTGCCCAATTTGACTGGAGCGCGGAACGAGATTCCCAAAGGCTGGAGCGTCGGACTTCTCGGCCGCTCCAATTTCACTCCAGTAGCGCTCACTTCACGAGCTCGGGGCGTGCTCTGCCCAGCATGCATTTGTAGTCTACTTGTGTGTTCCTATAGCCCCTTGCTTTAGCTACTGTCATGGAGTTCGCTAAAGTAACTGATAAAACACACAGGTGCAAAATCAAGGTGACTTACAAAGATGAGGACCAAGAGCAAGAGAGGGAGTGCGGTGATGTAGTGTCCACAACTAAAGAATCATTGTGGAATCTGAGAAGACACATATCCCGAAAGCATGATGGGGTACTTACTATGTGCCATTGTAGCAAAGTTTTTATAAACAAAAAATCTGATCTCTTCAAAGTTTAGTTCATTTTTGTTTCATTATCTATACTATAGACCATAATTGATTTTGGCCCAATAGGTCTGGCATATTCCCACCTTCAAGGAGCTTTCCGTTTTGATTGTGTTATTTTGCCAAAAAACCTTTAGACCTCCCTATAGGGGGGGAAAAAATAAAAAATGCTTCTCTGCCCAGCATGGCAAGAGTGGCCCGAAGGGTGTTTAGCATCCCCAGTGGCTCTGCAAGCGGGGAAAGGATATTCTCTGCTGCTGGCCTGCTCTCCAAGCACCATCGCATGAGCCTGAAGCCACAGACTCTGGCCAAACTCGAATTCAAAGGCACTCACTGAGCCTTATAAAGCGTTTTTCGTTGAATTTCTATTTAATTCTAAGTAAGTTACAGCCTATATGCACAATTTATAGACTGATAATATAATGATTTAATACAATGAAATGTTGTTTAAATGCTGAGCGTTTATGTCCCTACCAGCCTAGGGCCGCAATCGCAAATGCCTCACAATGTATTTCTTTGTAGACTATAGCCTTGAAATAATATAGCCTAAATAATTGATTTTCGTTGCTTCTTAGGCTCCCTGTCCTGCTCCTGACCTATTTAGTGTTTATATGCTGTTTAGTACAACATATAACCTATTTGAAATTATGAGCACTTCTTACATTCAGCTTTTCATGTTTATCAAAATACTTTTGGTTTCAATACTTCAAAACCAAAAGGTAGGTTCAGGTAGTCACAAAAAGTAGATGGGGTTGGTTAAATTGTGATTTTAATGAATGGAGCTAATTCGGAGCAGCAGTTTTTTTTCCTGTGAGAGCAGAGCGGTTTTTAGCGAAGTAGTTGGAAAGGATGTGCAGCGCCAGAGCGGTGAGACCCTGTCTGTTTAACTTATTGTGGATGACTATAAAACTGTAATCTTTATGTTCTTCATTAACTTTTGTGCGAAGGAATTATTTTCTATGTTTTCTTCGCTATGCTGAATGTCACCATTTGAATCAATACCTTTTAGTCTGTATTTGCCCCTAACTGAAATGTGAATAACCCTGTAGTAATTATTAATTACACAGGTATAATGTTATTATACAGTTGAAGTCGGAAGGTTACTGTTACGTACGCCTCTAGGAAGAGGGAACGCAACACCCTGCTACAACTCAACTCCCTGTGGAGTGAAAGAGGTATGGGATTGTAGGTGCGAGTAAGGATGACAAAAGGCAGAGAATTACCATTTACAGGGAATTACCGTTTACAGGGAATTTATTCCGTCACACGGTCATTTTGGGGAAAAGGGGCTGGATGGAACCAAAGCAAAGAAAGTAAATATCAAAGCCCCCTCCTACCTTACCTGCCTACCCACTACTTACCTAACTAGCACCATCTGGTGCACTAACCAAAATACAGGGGGTGGTCCGCCCAGGTCTTACCTAGTGTGCATAGACAGTATATACTATGGGTATATGTATATACTACGGGTATATGTACAGTGGGGAGAACAAGTATTTGATACACTGCCGATTTTGCAGGTTTTCCTACTTACAAAGCATGTAGAGGTCTGTCATTTTTATCATAGGTACACTTCAACTGTGAGAGACGGAATCTAAAACAAAAATCCAGAAAATCACATTGTATGATTTTTAAGTAATTAATTTTCATTTTATTGCATGACATAAGTATTTGATACATCAGAAAAGCAGAACTTAATATTTGGTACAGAAACCTTTGTTTGCAATTACAGAGATCATACGTTTCCTGGAGTTCTTGACCAGGTTTGCACACACTGCAGCAGGGATTTTGGCCCACTCCTCCATACAGACCTTCTCCAGATCCTTCAGGTTTCGGGGCTGTCGCTGGGCAATTTTCCTTAGGAGGAAAAGGGGGGAGGCTTGCATGCCGAAGAACACAATCCCAACCGTGAAGCATGGGGGTGGCAGCATCATGTTGTGGGGGTACTTTGCTGCAGGAGGGACTGGTACACTTCACAAAATAGATGGCATCATGAGGAAGGAAAATTAGGTGGACATATTGAAGCAACATCTCAAGACATCAGTCTGGAAGTTAAAGCTTGGTCACAAATGGGTCTTCCAAATGGACAATGACCCCAGGCATACTTCCAAAGTTGTGGCAAAATGGCTTAAGGACAACAAAGTCAAGGTATTGGAGTGGCCATCACAAAGCCCAGACCTCAATCCTATAGAACAGTTGTGGGCAGAACTGAAAAAGAGTATGTGAGTAAGGAGGCCTACAAACCTGACTCCGTTACACCAGCTCTGTCAGGAGGAATTGGCCAAAATTCACCCAACTTATTGTGGGAAGCTTGTGGAAGGCAACCCTAAACGTTTGACCGAAGTTAAACAATTTAAAGGCAATGCCAAATACTAATTGAGTGTATGTAAACTTCTGACCCACTGGGAATGTGATGAAATAAATAAAAGCTGAAATAAATCATTCTCTCTATTATTATTCTGACATTTCACATTCTTAAAATAAAGTGGTGATCCTAACTGACCTAAGACAGGGAATTCTTACTCGGATTAAATGTCAGGAATTGTGAAAAACTGAGTTTAAATGTATTTGGCTAAGGTGTATGTAAACTTCGAACTTCAACTGTTCATCCAGTAAGTTGAATTGAGTTCTGATGGTTTGTAGCAGAGCAATCACTTTTTGACATCACCCCTGATTTGAACAAAACCTTCCATACATACTTGCCCATTGTATAGGTGCTCAGAAAGTGTCCTGTTGGAGCTGAATGCCAAAACGTTCAAGAGATATGCCGAATGGTGCTCAAAGTTGAACCACACCTCCAGCAAATTTATGCTTGATCCAAAAATGTGGTTGGAGGCTCTGTATGGAGAGTGTGACGCAATTGTGAAGGCGGGAGGCCCTGTATAAACTCAAACTCACTTCCTTGACAACTTCCATCTCATCAGCTCTACTCAACAGCCCTGCGCTGCCCCGCGAAGTGCAAGAGGTATGAATTCCCTCACAGTAAATGCTACACGGCCAATGCAGACGACGGATTTACCATGATTGGCCTTTAACATCTCAGATGATGAGTATTCAGACCCCATGACTTTTCCCAAAGTTTGTTACGTTACAGCCTTATTCTAAAATGGATTGAATTACTTTTTCCCCCACATCAATCTACACACAATACCCCATAATTACAAAGCGAAAACATTTTTTTTTACATAAGTGTTCAGACCCTTATCTATGAGATTCGAAATTGAGCTCAGGTGCATCCTGTTTCCATTGATCATCCTTGATGTTTCTACAACTTGATTGGAGTCCGCTTTTTGACCAAGAAAGAGAGGGATGGAATGCTGCGTTGGATGACCTGGCCGCCACAATCACCCAACCTCAACCCAATTGAGATGGTTTTGGATGAGTTGGACAGCAGAGTGAAGGAAAAGCAGCCAACAAGTGCTCAGCATATGTGGGAACTCCTTCAAGACTTATGGAAAAGCATTCCAGGTGAAGCTGGTTGAGAGAACGCCAAGAGTGTGCAAAGCTGTCAACTGTTTGGCTCAAACGCATTAAGGAAAGAAATTCCACAAATTAACTTAAAGGCACACGTTTTAATTTAAATGCATTCTAGGTGACTACCTCATGCAGCTGGTTGAGAGGATGCCAAGAATGTGCAAAGCTGTCATCAAGGCAAAGGGTGGCTACTTTGAAGAATCTAAAATATATTTTGATTTGTTTAACACTTTTTTGCTTACGGCATGATTCCATATGTGTTATTTCCTAGTTTTGATGTCTTCACTATTATTCTACATGTAGATAATAGTAATAAAAAAAGAAGCAAAACCCTTGAATGAGTAGGTGTGTCTAAACCTTTGACTGGTACTGTATATGGACATGAATATAAAACATTTATACTATGAATAATTTTTTTTTTGTTGACCAAATGACCAAAGTTACAATAGATTGACATAGATTTTCAGTTAATTACCCAAATTAACCAAGATTCCGGCAGCTTTCGTAAATTTGCAAACCTAATTCTGCTCTCATAACAAAGTGTTCTGTAGTATGAGGGATTGAATTCAGCTCGGTCTGGAAGGAGTGTACCCTGCATATGTGACTGCGTGTCAGTGTAGGGGCTTGTGATTGGTCAACTCAGCTCCTGTGGCTGATTTGTGGGTGCAGATTGGAGCAACCCTGTCCCACTCTGATGATGCAATTGAGGATTGCGTAACTTCAGGCAGAAAACTCACTCTCTCTGTGTAGCCTAACCTTTGACCCATATGCTGTGAAATACTGTGTGCCACCTTCATCTGCTCTTTCTGGAAATAAATGTTTGAAAGACGTCACTTCACCATCCTCTGCTAACTTTATAATACCATTTGCCCTATATTGTGTTAAATACTTATACTTATTGGACATGTATATCACATGCTATTTTATAACCGCATTGAAGATTCCAATAGATCGGTTTTGTGTCAGGCTTTGTACTGGGGACTTTTTGTGGTGTCTATAAATTGTTTATCTAGAATTCCAATGTTGTTGAATTTACAGTCAATCATCTGTTGGTCACAAACATTGGTATTGTAAATCTGATGTGACAGGCAACTTCAAAAAGTACAGAGGCTTTTATTTTTTATGAAACACAGGAAGGACAAGTCACCACCATGATGTTGTGCAATAAGATTTAGCAAATCATTTAGCAAAGATTACAAAATCCACCATGTTTGCTCCTTTCGTCTATAACTCATTGTCTGTGAACATAATAATTAAGCTTGTATTACTGTATAATCATGGCACAAGGGAAGTGTTTTACTGAAGCTGAGCAAAATAAGGTGCTGCTGTGTATGAAGAAAAGGAATGGGAGCTCTCTGCTCTGTGCTCTCAGTGGTACCTGGTACTGACAGGCCTAGTGCTGACCGGCTATGCCACAACAGTCCTCCATTTCATTCCTCATCAGCTTTACCCTCTCTGGGATATCATAGATAGATAGGTACTACAATCAGTAGGTACACTTATACTATCCTTGCCCTTCCTTACACCTCTCTATTTTATGTCCTAAATCGCTAGGTATTGACTAAACCCACAGGTATAACGTACTGTAAACCACTCAGTTAATAATCTCTGTTGTCTCCTCTTCTTTGGCCAGGACTCATCCAGAGGGAGGGGGGCTCCATGGAACAGGAGATGGGGGAGCTGCGTCGGTATCGTACCCAGTCCATATCGAGGGGAGAGTTTGCACTGAGCGACTCATTCTACTTCTACATAAAGGGCCTGGAGAGCATCGTGGACGACCAGGTGACTCAGCGCTTCTCCTCTGAGGAGCTTGTCTCTTGGAACCTCCTGACCCGCACCAACCACAACTTCCACTACATCAGCCTGCGACTCACCATCATCTGGGGGCTGGGCGTGATCATACGTTACTGTGTCCTTTTCCCTCTCAGGTGGGTCTGACCTGCCCTTCTTGACCTCTTCTCCAGTCCTGCCAGTGTCCTACCATTTCAGTTCAGTTCAGTTTATGTCAACCGATCATGTACTCAATATGATGTGATCCATAGTAGAATGGTATACGTTTACATTTCTATAGGCTCTTTTGCAACATGTGATTCCTTCTTCCGTTCAGGATAACCCTGGCAATCATTGGGTTGACCTGGCTGGTGATTGGGACAACTTTGGTGGGATTTCTATCTAACAAGAGGTAATTACGATGTAGTACGCTACTGAGTTTTTAGAGTACGTTGTAGAACTTTCATAAATTGTGGTGATAGGAAGATTGAATGTTCCTATCTCTCAACGAGCCAGCTAGCTCGAGAGTTGGTACATTGCTTGAGAAAATAGAATATCCCTGGCTGTTACCTTACATTGCTCTTGTGTTCTAGATTGAAGAACTGGCTAAGTGAATTAGTCCATCTGATGTGCTACAGGATCTGTGCCAGAGGCCTCTCTGCCACCATTCAATACCACAACAAGTTAGTATCCAGACAAACTACTTAGAAATACATTTAGGTAGTAATGTTAGTATCAACATTTTCAATGTCATTGAAATAAATGCTTATTTTTTACAGAGAGAATAAACCACAAAAAGGAGGAATATGCGTAGCAAACCACACCTCGCCTATTGACATTGTCATTTTGGCCAATGATGGATGCTACGCTATGGTGGGTAACATAAACATTGGTCAACATATCACTGATATTTGATATCTCATCCATCACTTTTGGTTCTTAGCAGGCTAGAGTTGTCATGCTCTCTGTGTCTGGTATTATTCCCAGGTGGGTCAAAGTCACGGTGGGCTGATGGGGGTCATCCAGAGGTCAATGGTGAAGTCCTGCCCCCACGTCTGGTTCGAGAGGTCGGAGATGAGAGACCGAAATGCTGTTACCAGTAGGTGAGACAGCAAGTAAATGGGAAAAGACAGCAGGAGATGCCTTTTTCATCTAAACATTTACTCAGTTTCTTCTGAAAAGTAAATGAATCGCATGCCGATGTTGATGGTGCATATATTGATTGTATGACGATATACAGTACATTGCCATTACAGCCACTCAATCATCCTATCTGCTATATATTGTTTTCATCATGATTAGTGTTGTCCTGGTTATTGATCTGCCCCCATCCATCCTCTCCCAGATTGAGGGCTCATGTTGCAGCTAAAACCAATCTACCCATCTTGATCTTCCCTGAGGGTAAGTCTCTGTACTTGGACTGTCTGGTCTTTCCTCTGCTGCAGTCTGGAGAGAAGTTGTGATTGGGGTCAATTCCATTTCAATTCAGTCAATGCATGAGGTAAACTCAAATTCCAATTTTCCTCATTACTTTTCGAGAAGGGATTGCAGTTTACTTCCTGAATTGACTGAGTTGAATTGGAATAGAGCCTAACACCACTGGACACTGTGGTTGTGGTGGTCTCATGACCTTTCTGGTCCCTCTTACAGGAACCTGCATCAACAACACATCAGTCATGATGTTCAAGAAGGGAAGCTTTGAGATTGGAGGGACTATATACCCAGTCGCAATCAAGGTACTGGCTGCAATCTGAATGTCTGAAAGCCCCTTGTGTTCTCTAACCCCTGCTCCTCCATCAAGCAGCATGTCACTGAACACTTATTATATGAGTACATCATCAAGTTGGCATCATATTGGCCTTGCTACGTGTTGACTTTGTCAGCCTTTTGATTTATAATTGTTAAAATCTCCTTTCTGTCCTTCCCTGTTAGTATGACCCTCGTTTTGGAGATGCCTTCTGGAACAGTGCCAAGTACAACATGGTGAACTACCTGCTGAGAATGATGACCAGCTGGGCCATCGTGGTCAACGTGTGGTACCTGCCCCCCATGACCAGACGGGTAGGTTGTCACACTGTGTATGCTGTATTACTGCCAGCTACTCCCTCCCATGACCAACAGATTGGACTTGATGTAGTGTTTTCTTCACAAACCCTTACAGAGTGCACACACCTCCTACCCCCATGGCCATAGACATACATAAGACCCCTCAAAGACCTCTCTATATGTTTATTAATCATATCCCTCTTTATTGCCGCTTTGGACAGGAAGGGGAAGATGCTGCCCAGTTTGCCAACAGAGTGAAGTCTGCTATCGCACATCAGGGAGGGCTATTGGACATGGCGTGGTAAGGAAACTTTCAGTAAACGTGCTTGAATCTCACCTTCTAAAACATGCCATTCTATCGTAATAGAGTTCTGGAATCAGAAGAAAATGTGCTGTGAACCACACTATTCCACAATAATGGGTTGTAGGTTATTGTCAGCCGTGTTAGGTGACCTGCAGTGTCCTCTGTGTCTCTCTACAGGGATGGGAGTTTGAAGAGAGCCAAGGTGAAAGAGGAATTTAAAGAGCAGCAACAGAAGATGTACAGCAGTATGGTTATGGGGAAGAAAGGTAGAAACTCCCAAGAGCCTCACACAGAGAGCACCAGGAGACAATGAATTAACACTGTGGACAAAGTATTTTACACACTACAATGCATATGGACTGGATTTATTGCAAATCAAAGGCATTTGTTTTATATTCATCATAGTTGTGTGGTGAATAGAGTATAGATTGATATCTGAATCTGATACACAACATGTATCAACTTTTAATGCATGAAATGCCTTATTTTAAAGACTGCGCAATTACCTATTGTTTAGAGCCATAAACATTTCAAACTTCACTGCAAGTAGTACTATGGTATAAAATGATCTCTAATGTTACAGTAATACTATGTTGTCTGATTGCCATCTAACTAAACTCACCATAATCGAAGAATGTGTTTACATTGACCCAGAGTTTGTACTAGTATTAATATTACTTTGTACAGTTTGTGCCTCTTATGTTACATTATGCTCCCTACAATACAACCCCTAACCCCATATAAACAATATATACATTCATGTTTTGGAGGTGCTTTGATCAAAGTCTGATTTATTTATTTTAAGACTGGGTTTATTGTTGCTTTACTTAAAATCTTAAATGTTATTGAAATCTACATTTTGGCCCAGTCCTGAAAACCACTTCCCCTGGCCTAACCCTTAAGCATTTTTGTATATCTGAAAAGATTAGATGTATAGGTATAATGGAACGCCTATAGAGGCTAATTAGAGGTTGTGTCTGTCTGGAGCTAGTTGTACAATTCAGCTTGTAATGTCGTATATAAAACACTAGGAGTCAGATTTTTCAAACAAATAACAATCACATCACCAACTCTTACTCTGTCCGTGATCGGAAGGATCCACTCACACAAAAAGATCTCACTACCTTGACTAAATATCAACAGCTCATTTACAATCCAAAGTTTTAATCTAAAAAAAAGAAATGCTGCTGCTATTATGTTGAATAGTATGGGGTGTGGGAATCATGTTAGATCAAGGCTGATTAAAACTGTATTTGGTGTACCATAGTGCTTTGTTTTTAGATTTACACTCCAAAAACTCATACAAAACACAAATAGCCAGAAACAAATATTTAATTTCATACATTTTCTATACAAATGTAAAATGTTCATATTAATGACAATGACTACTAAAGAAGCTGAGGTCTTGGTGTGTAAAAATACGACATTCCGGTTCTGTTACTTTGTGAAAGGAAGATGGGAATGATTGTTAACTGTGTGGTAATATTACAGGCTTATTTGACTAATATCCTGTATACATCTAACAATATAACAACTATCATCTAACCAAGGTCATCCTTTTGGGATAAGGACGTACTCTTGATCCCAAATAAAATGGCTGCAGAGATAAGCGTGGGTAAGACATGTTTACTGTGACGGTGCTTTAATAAAGAAAGCAGAGACTGTGAAATAGCATTGAGTTATTCTTCCGCACACGGTGAGCTGGAGCCAGCTTAAATTTCACAGCCTCTCCTCGGTCGCAGACCCACACCGAGACCATCTCCCAGCCCGGCTCAAGCACCCGGCTATAATAACAATCCCGCAACTTAAATTGCTTGAACAGAAATGTTTGTTCTCTTCTAACAGGATTGTGAATTATTAATCGGATCTAAAGCCGATTTTATAACCCGATTGTTGAGGTGGGACTCTTGGCGAGCGATGCTCCACCACACCATTTACTGTGATGTATGTGTCTGCACATCTTTATATCCAATTTAATGTGATTCAGATAGATTTCAAAGGGACATCATAAAAGGCATGGGAGTGACCCCTGCAGGGCCTGTATGACTGGAGACTCCATACAACTGCCCGGTATGTCTCAATATGTTGATTCGATTTTCTCCATTTCACTTTTACTCCAAAGTGATCTATACAAATGTAATGCAGGTACACTCAGTAAATATGAATAAAAGGCCAAATTGAATCATTTTTCCCGGAGAATGTAGTTCATGGAGGACATCGTTTTAAATCACAGTTTGCATGGAACTGAGCATCTTGACCAGTCAGGAGGGTAGATGACTCTGGCTCTGTCTAAGACCTGCCATTAGTTAGGGCTTAATGTCTTTCAAAACATTGTTCTGCCATCCCTTCTGTGCTTCGAGTGGAACTCCTAGGCTAATGTATGTGATGTTGAGGTTCAATGTACACAGACAGAAATCAATATAGAGACATTGAGAAGAATGTCAGGAAAGACTATTCATTCTACAGCCCCATGATGCACCTCAATAAAAATAGTATTTTTTTTGGTCTGTGCCTCCCTAATGTTATTGCATCAATTTCATCACAAGCTCCCCCTTTGTGCGTTTTGGGCTTAGTCAAAAGACAACAGTCAGGCACATGGATGGACAGAGTGTCCTGATGAGCTGGAGGTGAGGTGTGTGAATAGGTAACCTGTGCTGTCTGTCCTTCCACCAGCAGTCCTCCGTAGCTTCAATCCCGCTTCGTCCGGTTGTGTGCTTCTAACTGAGAGAGATCAGTCAGAGAGAGGCTCAGGATGAGCTATCTACCACTGCATACATCTCATCCAATGACACTGTGAATCTCTTCTAAGTTCTGTAATTATTCAGTAACAAGCCAATTTATTGTGCGCTTAGTTAATCACTTGACTTCATAAGAAAGGAAAAGAAAATTACCATTGATCCAGTACCTGCTTTATTTCATCACATAATGAATCAGACTGATAGTTATCAAATATGATATGTTTTGTTGCAAAAAATCATAATTTGTATTATTTTTGTTCACAGCTCCAGCGAATGCCTGACTATAAAACAGAGCTGCAATTGGAACGGGATGAAGGATGTCTGTCTGTTTGGCAGATAAATAAGACAATGAGACAAGTGTGCGATGCTTGAATTCTGTGAGCAGTGTGTCTGCTGTTCCCAGGCATGGCCCCAGACTGGACTGTCGCTCCAGTCACAGGGTGAGCGTGATGCTATGACATGTCACACTGAGCCAGGACCAAATCAGGATTAACGCAGGTCAAAGCAAGCCTCCCATAGACAGACACGCAGCATTATCACATGCTGGTTCTCAACAAACAGCACAAAACAAAGTATGAAAAGAAAACATCTCCAACAAAGTTTGTGCAAAGTTTCAAGAATTTCCATTTTCTGTTTTTAGTGTGTGAGTGTGCATGAGAATGTGTGTGTGTTCATTCCCCCTATAAAGTGACTTGGTGGCCAGGAGGGGGAAATATAAGACCGGCTCTTTCAAGATCCTGCCTGATTTGCATACACTAATGAAACAGGCTATAATTGGTCCACATTGATTTTTTTTGATTGAGCTACAATGGAGTCTGAAGTTCTTCAAGTGGAGAGCTGATTGATTTGTGGTTAAATTCGAGATAATTTCGTTTGAGAAATAATTATGCTCTTATCTAGTTATCATCAAATGCTGAAAGGAATCTTTTCGACTAGATTGTATGGTTGGCTTGAGGGACTTTTATTTTGTTGTACGATAATTTGTACAGTAGTATATCCATATTTTGTAAGGAAAATATGTAATCTCATAGCAATATCATGACCATGAATAGAAAGTTTAAAAAGCTTTCACAGTGAAGGCAAGTTTTGGTGAGCCCACTCATTTTCATCACAGCCTACAACACAGATTAGAGAGTCCACAGACCTTTTTCTCTCTGTTTTGACAAAATAGAAAATGCATTGTGTTGGGAGGGAAACTAAAAAACGGTGAGCTACATGAAAAATGTCCTTTGGTGAGGTACATGAAGGTGTGTAATTGCAGACTACACTTTGCCCTCGGCCCTGTGCCTCAAAAGGTGTTTCTTCTATTATTGACAGAGTAGCAGAATTTCACCTTGAACGTGGAGCGTGGTGGAGGCTGGCAGTGGCTCTCTGCGTCTCCCCTCCCTCTGATTGCTTTTGTTTCCAGGTCACCTCCTATCTATTGCAGCAACTTTTTCAATTTCTTAGGACTTGTTATAAGAGGATAAAAGGCATGGCCAGTGGGTGCTGAAGGCAGACCGATACCGTTCTCTGGGAAATGTACATAAACCTAGACAGAAATGATACCCCTCACTTTCATGCTCACTGAGTAAAGGAGACGATCTAATCTAAGAATGGGATTCAATGAAACTCACTGTGGCGCAAGTTCATTAAAGAAAAAAATCATATAAATGTATTGCTCCGTTAATATAAAATTATCTTAGCCTTGATGATTAATTGCGTTACATTTATGAAAGTGTGTTTTTGTACAAATCAAAGTGGCGGGGGATGATGGATGATGAGGGAGGATATGATGAATGAAGAAAGCAATGGAACTAAATTGAAAGTGTACTCATCCGTTCTCTCTTTCACAACTAATGATAAATTGAGCATGTCACAGTGAACAATACATGTTCAGGTTTAAACATCATCTCCTCCACAGAGCTGTAATGTGGACCGACGACCAGGCAGGTAGCTCAGTCTGACGGAACTCTTCACACTTCTCAGATGGCTTTTCCATTGCAGGCATGGCGTAGAGCGAGAGGGCTTTGATTTGCAGGGAATAATTGAGTGCCTTTGATGAATGACTGTGTTATGGAATACATGGACGTACAGAGCCTTTGTGTACCTACAAGCGTCATGGCCTGTGGTAGACCAGTATTCAGAAGTAGATTTAGACCTGATTCTGGATCTGATCCTAAACTACATTTAATTCATTTTGACAAGCAGCATATACTGTATTCATATACACTTGATTTATGCAATTCCCAATTCCTCTGGACATTTTGTATTTGTGTGTGTAACCTTTCACAGACGTCTCCACCTTTCCCTTTGTCTTCCCCAAAAAGTCAAAACTAGTCAAAAGAATTGAGGGCGGACATATTGTTTGCTTTGCTGTGTTAAAAAACAAACTAATTGACACGCAGCCAAAGTTACCGATGATCAAATTCCTATTAAGATTGCATTTGGCTTGGCTCCAGGCGACAGCCTATATTGTAAATAATATTGCTCTCTGTGAGATTGCGACAGTTGGGAAATGAAGAAGACACAATGAGGATGGAATTAATAGGGAGAAAATAACGATGGTGCCTTGGGATCTCAATACATGCAGTAATGCAACTTAGTTATTCCTTTACAAATAAACACAATGTAATAATAGCTAGCGGGATTGCACATAACTGCATAGCTACAGTAGGAAAAACAGCAAATTAACAACAACAAAAATCGGATAAAGGGCTAGTCCCCCCAAAACTCATATTTTAATCCTTTCCATCCCAGCAATTGTGTGAATGACATTTTCCCCTGATTTAAACAATTATTATAGTTACAGAAAATGAATATTTAATTGAGCGTATAATAAAACTGTAGACTTACAGAATGTGACCCTACATGGCTCTTATGTTCATAAAGAATCTCTCAGGGGCTTGGGAGAATTCAGCTCTCTTTTTCCTCCAGCACCATAATCCACAACTCCACTGCTGCAATGTTATTCTTTAAAGCAGTGCTGCAAATATCTGCTCAGCGGAGCAGCACGCTTTACAACTTCTAAGCAAAATGAATACTTTTTAATTTCTCTGCCTGGGATGGCCAGGGGCCCCAGGACAATGTTGATGGATGACGTTTTAATGCTGCTGAATGTTATTTTTACTGAACAGGGAAAACTATAAATTTTTACTTCAATGGCAATGATCGCGCCCTATGCATAAAAGTGTGGCGGATGTGCGTTGCCCATGAATAATCACCTCTAGCAGCAGATGTTACTTTGCAGAAACCAATTCCTCAGATAAGATTTGCAGAAGATTAATTGTCTACAGCTGTTTCATGGCCCGGTGCAATCTTAATACATTTATGAGAAGTTTAAAAGCTCACTACGGAGACTCCCATGTGAGACTGCAGAGAGAAAAGGCTGCTTTATTCCTGCATCTGGATTCATATCCTCTGTCGTATTCATCATTAGTCTTTATGCAAGCCGATCCAAGGTGCTGTGGATCATTATTGTGCAAGGTGCAACAGTGTCCTCCTTCCCCGTCTTTGTTCTTTCTTTATCCTCTCTTTCTCACTCATCATCCCAGCATATTTTCTTTTCTGAGTGAGCGAATTATTCAAATTTGTGCAAATGAGTTGTTTCCATTTTTCTCCTCTCCGAGTGGAAATTGAAAGTGACCTGGCGTGACCCTCATCAGTTACTGGTACTAAATTGCAGGGAATGTGCCGTCCGCATCACTCTAATGGCACAGGGCCGCTCCAGAGATTCGTTAACGACTGAAATATGACCCTGCCTGTGCATTGCACCTGCAGTAGTTAGGAACAATCACAGTGTTATGACCCATACTCCAGGCTTTATAAAGCACCGTTTGAATATTCCACAGAGAACCACGGCAATCATGTTCACCATGCCAATGCTGTGTCAGGGGTCTCACTCAACAGGACAGCCATTTAAAAGGAGCGTTTTAAAGAATCCTTTCATGTTTAAAAGTTCCAGACACAGGCAGGAGGAACACAGATTTTCTGTGGATTTAATTTGCTCAGCGTTTAACCCTGTGCAGCTATCCCCTCTAAGTCATTGTGTGCTTTTCATTCCACATTAGCTCATCTAATAGCATGACAGTGTTTTCTCTCTCAGATGATACAGCTGCCGATAGATTGTCTGCATCCATTATTTATATGTGAATCCCTGCAGCGCATGGATGGGTCACAGGAAACACTGTGACCTGTGAGTTACATTACTCTCCTATATTGTGTCACTATCCACATGTTTATTTATGCCACGGATATCATTTTCAATCTCTTGATTATCTAAAAACTATATAATCTCATCTATAATGGACCATAACTCACTTATAATGTGATTTTATACTGTCCAAATGTTTTCACCCTATGTCTGTAGATAATGTATCCCGGTCATGGTTCAGTTAAATATAGGGCCTAATCTATCACAGTCATGGTTCAGTTAAATGTAGGGCCTAATCTATCACAGTCATGGTTCAGTTAAATATTATGGCCTAATCTATCACAGTCATGGTTCAGTTAAATATAGGGCTAATCTATCACAAGTCATGGTTCAGTTAAATGTAGGGCCTAATCTATCACAGTCATGTTCAGTTAATGTAGGGCCTAATCTATCACAGTCATATGTTCAGTTAAATATAGGCCTAATCTATCACAGTCATGGTTCAGTTAAATGTAGGGCCTAATCTATCACAGTCATGGTTCAATTAAATATTATGGCCTAATCTATCACAGTCATGGTTCAGTATATAAGGGCCTAATCTATCACAGTCATGGTTCAATAAATATAGGGCCTAATCTGTCACATCATGGTTCAGTTAATAATAGGCCTAATCTATCACAGTCATGGTTCAGTTAAATATAGGCCTAATCTATCACAGTCATGGTTCAGTTAAATGTAGGCCTAATCTATCACAGTCATGGTCAGTTAAAATATGGCCTAATCTTCACAGTCATGGTTCAGTTAAATATAGGGCCTAATCTATCACAGTCATGGTTCAGTTAAATATAGGGCCTAATCTGTCACAGTCATGGTTCAGTTAAATATAGGGCCTAATCTTCACAGTCATGGTTCAGTTAAATATAGCCTAATCTGTCACAGTCATGGTTCAGTTAAATATAGGGCCTAATCTATCACAGTCATGGTTCAGTTAAATATAGGGCCTAATCTATCACAGTCATGGTTCAGTTAAATATAGGGCCTAATCTATCACAGTCATGGTTCAGTTAAATATAGGGCCTAATCTATCACAGTCATGGTTCAGTAAAAATAGGGCCTAATCTATCACAGTCATGTTCAGTTAATATTAGGGCCTAATCTATCACAATCATGGTTCAGTTAAATGTAGGGCCTAATCTATCACAGTCATGGTTCAGTTAAATATAGGGCCTAATCTTCAACAGTCATGGTTCAGTTTAATGTAGGCCTAATCTATCACAGTCATGGTTCAGTTAAATGTAGGGCCTAATCTGTCACAGTCATGGTTCAGTTAAATGTAGGTTCTAATCTATCACAGTCATGATCAGTTAAATGTAGCCCAATCTATCACAGTCATGGTTCAGTTAAATATAGGGCCTAATCTATCACAGTCATGGTTCAGTTAAATATTAGGCCTAATCTGTCACAGTCATGGTTCAGTTGAATGTAGGGCCTAATCTGTCACAGTCATGGTTCAGTTAAAATAGGGCCTAATCTATCACAGTCATGGTTCAGTTAAATGTAGGGCCTAATCTATCACAGTCATGGTTCAGTTTAAATGTAGGGTCTAATCTGTCACAGTCATGGTTCAGTTAAATATAGGGCCTAATCTGTCACAGTCATGGTTCAGTTAAATGTAGGGCCTAATCTGTCACAGTCATGGTTCAGTTAAATGTTGATTACCATTTTTAAATAAGTATAATTTTTTTTTTTAAGTGTTATTGAGGCCTATGTCTAAAGCCCTTCTATCTGGCATGTGTCTTCACTGACATTTTCAACATGTCCCTGATTGAGTCTGCAATACCAACATGTTTCAAGCAGACCACAGTCCCTGTGCCCAAGAAACACGAAGGCAACCTGCCTAAATGACTACAGAACCGTAGCACTCACGTCTATAGCCATGAAGTGCTGGTAATGGCTCACATCAACACCATTATCCCAGAAACCCTAGACCCACTCCAATTTGTATACTGCCCAAACAGATCTACAGATGGTGCAATCTCTACTGCACTCCACACTGCCCTTTCCCACCTGGACAAAAGGAACACCTATGTGAGAATGCTATTCATTGACTACAGCTCAGTGTTCAACACCATTAGGCCCTACCCTCAAAGCTCATCACTAAGCTAAGGATCCTGGGACAAAACATCTCCCTCTGCAACTGGATCCTGGACTTCCTGACGGGCCGCCCCCAGGTAGTGAGGGTAGGTAGCAACACATCTGCCACGCTGATCCTCAACACTGGAGCCCCCCAGGGGTGCGTGCTCAGTCCCCTCTTGTACTCCCTGTTCACCCACGACTGCATGGCCAGGCACTACTCCAACACCATCATTAAGTTTGCAGATGACACAATGACGAGACAGCCTATAGGGAGGAGGTCAGAGACCTGGCCGGGTGGTGCCAGAATAACAACCTATCCCTCAACGTAACCAAGACTAAGGAGATGATTGTGGACTACAGAAAAAGGAGGACAGAGCACGCCCCATTCTCATCGACGGGGCTGTAGTGGAGCCTTGGTGTCCACATCACCAACAAACTAGAATGGTCCAAACACACCAAGACATTCGTGAAAAGGGCACGAAAAGCCTATTCCCCCTCAGGAAACTAAAAAGATTTGGGATGTGTTCTCAGATCCTCAATTGGTTCTACAGCTGCAACATCGAGAACATCCTGACCGGTTGCATCCCCGCCTGGTACGGCAATTGCTCGGCCTCCGACCGCAAGGCACTACAGAGGGTAGTGCGTACGGCCCAGTACATCACTGGGGCTAAGCTGCCTGCCATCCAGGACCTCTACACCAGGCGGTGTCAGAGGAAGGCCCTAAAAATTGTCAAAGACCCCAGCCACCCCAGTCATAGACTGTTCTCTGCGGTACCGGAGTGCCAAGTCTAGGACAAATAGGCTTCTCAACAGTTTTTACCCCCAAGCTATAAGACTCCTGAACAGGTAACCAAATGGCTACCCGGACTATTTGCATGGTGTCGTCCCCCCCTCAACCCCTCTTTTACCTAGCTGCTACTCTCTGTTTTACATATATGCATAGTCACTTTAACTATACATTCATGTACATACTACCTCAATTGGCCCAACCAACCAGTGCCCCTGCACATTGGCTAACAGGGCTATCTGCATTGTGTCCCGCCACCCACCACCCGCCAACGCCTCTTTTACGCTACTGCTACTCTCTGTTTATCATATATACATAGTCACTTCAACCATATCTACATGTACATACTACCTCAATCAGCCCGACTAACCAGTGCCTGTATATAGCCTCGCTACTGTTATAGCCTCGCTACTGTATATAGCCTCGTACAGCTATTTTTCACTGTCTATGTACTGTTGTTTCTATTTCTTTACTTACCTATTGTTCACCTAATACCTTTTTTGCACTGTTTTTGCACTTTTTTGCCTGTAAGTAAACATTTCACTGTTTTATTCGGCGCACGTGACAAATACACTTTGATTTGATTTGATTTGATTTATCTAACCAAATAACCAGATTCAAACCTATCAACCAAATGCAGATATTGCAGATGAGGCCACTGTAATGACCCGGATGTTGTTGGTCCGTGTGAGAGTCGTCTGTGTGTGTTGGAGACTATGGTCGCGACCCCCTGTTCAGACGTTGCATGCATCAACCAATGTGCCACCACGTCATCGACTGTGTCATCGACTGACAGATTGCTTTAATTAACATGTGATGTGGTTAGCTGACACGTAAAATACCTATCCTGGCGTTGTCAAATCTGGCAGACGTTAGCAACGCCTGGGCAGAGGAACGCACCCAATGTGTAGCCTCTAGCGTCTGTCTGTCTGATGATCTTTGTCAATGCCCTCACCTTCCTCTACAGCACATTTAAGTGCAATAAAAGCCAGCTTAGTATTAATTGACAGGGAGGTCATAAATAACGCTGGCTAACCTTGGGTATTGCCTCATTTCCACACCACCTCCTACATGGAACATGACTTAATATGCTGCAATAAATGAAACCTTCAGTTCATAAATTTGCATGATTTATATGGGGGATATTAAATTAATTTAGCGTAATAAATATGCAACAACATGAAAGCGGTGTAGCTGCATAATGTTCATTCATTCTAATGTGATGATGGGACTTAATTAGTAATTGGTTCCTCTTTCTTTCTCCGCTTTCTGCTCATTATCGAAAATAATTAACTTAATGAACTTAGTATTGTGTCTCCTCTACCTTTTATTATGCCTGTTAAGTCGGATGTCTTGCAAGTAAATAGAACCTGGTTTATGTGCTGAGGATGGATGAAGGTGCTTTACAGGCACTGATGTCTATGGTGGAGGGTATCATCACCATAATGTGGACACAAAATCTTTAACCTTTTAATTGCCATTAAGCGAAGCAAGGATGTGTGACCTTATCTGTATTGTCTAGTCAGACATTATTCCATGTCAATGAGCAATGCTTTGGATGGTTTGACCAGGGACCTGGGGGACAAAACCCCTTTGGTCCTCTACCTACAGTATATGAGAAGCAGTGTGTGAAGCCAGAGTAGATCTGGACATGAATGCGTATCCTCTTTCTCTCCCTGTGGCAGTTCACATCACCGTTCCCCTGTGCCTCCCTTCCTCCCTGCACACCTGCCCGGCTGTGTGTATAAACAGATACCTGTCACGTATGAGGAATAGGATGCCTCCTTAACAAATGCCTCATTCCTTGCGGATTATTTACTTTTAATGGGCGGGGGGGATGAGAAAAGCACTTAATATGTGCTCACACGAGGCGTGATGTATGGGGTCACCGTAACGCTGGTGGCATCGCCCCACTTTGCTCTTTTGAAATAAATCTATCAGAGGAGAGGGGTTGGCTTGGCTGGAAGGTAGGCTGTGTGCTACAGGGGTCTGGTAAAGCTGTGTTCTTACAGGACAGAGAGGATAGTCAACACCTCAGAGGAATAATACATTGTTTTGTTTTTTCTTTAATGGGGCCATTTATTTGCCATTTGCTGATAATATGAACATTAAATGGTTGATTATTATCAACAAGACATCACAGAGGTATTAGTACTATGTTATTAATGACTACTGGTCCCTTCCTAACCCTTTATAACGACTTGCCCCACTGCTCCATTCATTCATCTCTGAACTCTTAATGATCAAAAGGATTAATTCCCACAGTTTTCTATTATTAATATCCTGAACAGAGATAAAAGTCCTATTAACACAAGGCCAGCATAAAGACAGAGTCATTACTTTATACTTGTCACCATTTGTCTTATTTAAATACCAAATGATAAGACTTTATTTCAATTCAAATAAAGACATTCATTTTCTTTCTTCTTGGTGCTAACTAATCAAAGCAATGTTTTGCAAAGCACTAATCAAAACTTATATCATAAATCTTCTAAGAGATATTGCCTATATATCATTTATACCATCTATGGTTTCAATTCATTTCATTTCTCTTTAGCCCTGTCCGTGTGGGCAGAGAACACGTCCTTTAAAAGGTCGTCACAGCTGATTTCATCGAATATGAATCAACAATTTAATCTGTCAACATTTCAACATTTCCTCTCTCACTTGATTTAGTCATATTTTCAAATGCTTAAATTAAACATTTTGGAGCTTCTGATACATAAAGGTCAAATGTTACAATGTCTTTGAGGTCCCACAGCAGCAGGAAGCTATGTCAGATCTGAAAAATAATGCAACTTATTTCATCTTCCTGTTTTATTACAGATTCAATTGTGAAAAAACACTTGCGTTTCCTAAACTGTGTTTTTTTTGGAAAGATAACCAGTAAAATCCCATTTCATTAAGACGATGCCGTCTGAGAGGGAAAAGGCAGCCAGTAAACCAGCACACTTGCTCTCAGACTTTGATCAGAGCCTTGGGAAAGACGTAAATCATGTTTTGCTGTATTCCTCAGCTTTACTGTCTAACACACACACAGACTCTTCGTATTGTCTGAGCTTTGGGGTTGCCCTCTAAATTCTTGTCTCTACAGAATCACTTTTGACAATGTACTATAATTTGCTGCACTGTCTGCACTCAACTGGCTTTATCATACGTTGCAGGGTTGAGGTCAATACATTTCATTAGGAACATCTGATCAAATAATTAACAACTGTTGATTGTTGATTTTGGAATATGAATGTTTATTTTTTCAGTCTGAAATGGCTGTCTGGTTTGACTGGTTTTCTGACTGGCGAGTTGGTTGGCTGGTTGGCTGGTTGGTTGGCGGGTATTATGCACTGAGGCTGAATGGCTTGTGGCCAGCTGGTAGGCTTGTTATCTGGCTGGCTGGTTACCTGACTAACTGGTTGGCTCTGGCTGACTGGCTGGTTGTCTGGCTGGCTGACTGGCTGGCTGGTTGTCTGGCTGGCTGGCTGGTTGTCTGGCTGACTGACTGGCTGGTTGTCTGGCTGACTGGCTGGCTGGTTGTCTGGCTGACTGGCTGGCTGGCTGTCTGGGTGTCTGGCTGGCTGGCTGGCTGATTGACTGGCTGGCTGGTTGTCTGGCTGTCTGGCTGGCTGACTGGCTGACTGGCTGACTGGCTGTTTGTCTGGTAGTTGTTGTGTGTAGAGTATGAGATGAACAGTGTTTCATCAGCAGAGGGAGTGACTGGGGGAGTAGTAGGGGGGACTGGGGGGCTGCTACACTTGTTGACGGGGAGGGTGAGGATGAATTGCTAGATTATGCACCAGGCCCGGCACTCGGAAAACCAGAAAAGAGGCTCCAGCCAACACAAACACACCACTTTCCCATCATCCTTTTAATAACCTGTAATATTGTGGCAGGAGATTTCTGTCACGCCCAATCTGATTGATGGGCTCGCCTATGAGACATTATAAGTGCTGGGTAGATCTACCAAACAACAAAACGAATGATTAAAAAAGGTGGGATTACCCTCTGAACCCCGGGAGGAGAGCGGATAGCGTTTAGTTAAGATGATCTTATTTCCAAGAGCAATTTATAGTGTATTGACTGGAGACAGTGTCTTTTCAGATGTGAGGAAATTGTCTTACATTGCAGATGAGATGCTTGGCTTGACACCGGATTCTGGGGCCACGGCAAGAGCAAATATCACATTAGATGTCCGGGAGAGGGAGAGATGATATCACCGAAGATTCTGGTCTGGACAGACACAGTTACATATCCGCCCATCTCCAAAGCACAACGCCACTCACCCTCCCGTGCACGCACGCACGCACGCACGCACGCACGCACGCACGCACGCACGCACGCACGCACGCACGCACGCACACACACACACACACACACACACACACANCACGCACGCACGCACGCACGCACGCACACACACACACACACACACACACACACACACACGACATACCACTTGAAGACAGACAATCCCACTGATTAGGAGGAGAAACAATGCCTTTTGTGACACCTATCATATTGTTAAGGGCCGCTGAGACTTTATGCTCAAGTGGCGTTTCTCATTACCTCTCAGCCAGGGCTGTTTTGACAGGGGGATCCTTCACTGCCACTCAAGTCTATCAATGTCAGGAAAGGGCTTAGCGGCAGACCCATACATTTGGATTAAATAGTCAGAGTCATTACACCGAATGTTATTGACCTTTTAAGATACAACTTTAATAGCTTTTCTCTCCCGTCTCTGTCTGTCTGCATGTGAAACATGAGAGGCTGCGGTGCTTATGAAGTCCCCCTTAGGGTTTTGTTGGAATTGGAATCAAATGCTATAGATCCCCTCTTCCTTGTGGATAATTCCAAGGGCTTTGTTGCTGAAAAAAAGAGAAATTAAACTGGAGCACAATGGGAAGGAGGAGCAGGCGATCAGGATTACACGACCGGCTACTAATTTTCCAGTAGCTAGCCAAGCTAGACAAAGCTTAAGACCACGTCAATGGGTTTTCGATATTGTGCAGTTGAGCTGCATGAAATGGCAAGGTAGTCAACCCCCTTGTTCAGGAAAAATATCATTTTAATTCTGTGCAATATTATACCATGAAACTCACTATGAATTCATTGGGTTCAAATTAACTTTATTGCACTGTGGTGCGTCTGTGTGCGTCCGTGTCTGCGTGTGTGTCTGCGTGGGTGTCTGCGTGGGTGTCTGGGTGGGTGCGTTCAATCATTTCAGGTGTGTTTATCTTATACTTCAGGATACTTCAGGATTTTGGGAGTGATGCCCTTTATCTAGTTCCCCAGAGTCGGAGGAACTTGTGGATACCATCCGTATGTCTTTGTGTCCAGTTTGAAGGAAGTCAGAGATCGCATTGGTTGACCAAACTAACTAGCATTATTGCAATGACTGGAAGTCTATGGGTATCTGCTAGCATGCATTAGTGCACATTCTGGAAGTCATTGAGCTAGTGCTAGTTAGGAACTTCCTTCCAACTGCATGCACAGACATATACATGGTATCCACGGGTTCATCTGACTCTGGGGAAGTAGATAAAGGGCCTCATTTCCAAAATTCAGAAGTATCCCTTTAAGAGGAGGGTGATGGAGGATGACTAATTGTGTAATGGTGATAGTCGCCGTGAACCACAACACAGAATACACTATTGATTTATCATGGCTAACATGAGCTATGTGCTATTTCATATGGCGTCTCACTATATTGCAGTAAGAGATAAGAAATAACTTATTTTGTCCTGAAAACGACTTACTGTTACAGGCTGTTGTTTGATATAGTATTTCATGACTGTTAGACTGTTTTAAACTATATATTCCCAATGATACATATCCCTTATTCACTATCATTTTACCATCACCTCCCCTGTACTTCACCGTTTTACCATCTGTCCATCTGTCCATACCAGAGCAATATATTCTCGGTCCCTTTTCCACCATTTTGCCTGTCCTGTCAAAGCCTGTCCTGTTATTCACTGTCATCAGCCATCAGCTTTTTCCAATCTCAGGCCCAGAGAAGTCACAGCTCTTTGTACAAGCGCCTACAGTAATTGAATTTGCTGCAGAAATAGCGGGCTGGAAAATTTCATTTTCTTCCCCATCGGGTGTGTATGTGTCGGGAGCCACGAGGAGGCGGGGCACGTCCCCTCCTTCCTAACTTATCTATCCTCTCTTCCATCTCCCACTCTCTCCTTTCTCACATATAACCATCCCACTCCATTTCTACTCTCTCCCAACCTACTCTGTCCTCCCACTCTCTTTTCTTCTTTCTACCTCTGTGTCCTCTTGCCTGTCCTCCCCATCCCATCCCTCTGAACCCCTCTTCCCCCAACACACAAACCTCTCTGTCCACCTTGTTGCCTCTCCTTCTAAACCTTGTACTTCGATAATCTTTGTCAGCGTGGGTGGCCGGGGTCTGGGGGGTGACTGCGTGTGTGTGTAGGCGGGGGGGTCTGAGACATGGGGGGGGGGCATGTCACAGTGACAATTTTCCCCTAAATACCTTCCACAAATAATGGTTTTCAGAATGAGCATTAACAGGGTTGATTACACGAAATGGTTCTTTTAATTTACAGCGGGATTCTATTGATCACAGGAGCGCAGATTAAAGCGTTCAATGAAGCCAGTGATGAGGTATTAACCAGCTAGAGCCCCCCGGGGGCCCGGGGGAGCAGGAGGCTGGCCAGAGCTCTGCCTGCTGTGTACAGTTATTCCCCTGTAATGAAGTGCCTCTATGCGGCGGCATGGAGCAGAGGCAGGAAAAATAGATTGAAGATGATGAGCTCTTCAAAGTCATTTCTCGCTCTCTCATTCCACCTCATGCCCGGCCTGCTCCTCCTGTCCCGAGCTCCCGTCTCCCCAAAATGCCTGGGATTTACTTATCTAGCTGGACCGATGCAATTTTTATGACCTTATTGCTTTTTTACCATGGTAATAGTTTTGAATCAATTTATCAATCTGCAGGAACCATCAGGCATGTTGCCCTCAAAGATCAAGTCCAGGTCATCCCATCAATGCACTCAGGTGCACTGAAATGGAAAGGGAAAGGGGGAAAATGTGCCTCTCTCCGCAGACCCCATCTCTGCCGCCACCCATATGAGAATGTGCTTCAAATGGCTTAGCAAACATGCTCTTACCAGTTTAACCCCTCATCCCAAACCCCCACAATCATGCTGTCTTTAAAATCAGTTGGTGAGGGAGCACTGGGATTTCTTAATATCTATAGCAGCCTGCGACTGGAGAGAGGTCAGACAGAATAAGGGAACCTCCCACTCCCTATACTCTATGACAGAGAGCATCTCTTTCAATTCTGTTTTTGTATAAATGAGGTTTACCGTGATACTACTCTAATCATACGAGAGAATATTGATTTAAATTAATTCCCATAAATCCAGAGGAATGGTCAGTCTAGTACGTCCTTATTCATTCTTCAGATAGATTACTCGTTTAACTCATTTTCAAAACAATAAGGGATAGAAACGGACAGTTTATCTCTGGGGTTTTAACGTCTTTAACTAAGCATTACTGCTTTGGTGTCCTTTGTTTGGCTTCAGCAAATGTCAATTAATGTTCCATCTCCTCAGTCAGATCAGGTCTGAGCACTTTCATTCAATTAGGCTGAATTATCTGAAGGACTGGCGACTGTACACCAAATAATGTTAACTCAATAATGTGATAATGTCAAACTAGCTTTGTTTTGCATTACACTAGATGAATGGTCCCTCCCACTGTTTCCAAGATACACGGATATATGCTAACTGTAACTATAATATCATATCTAGTATTATACCTGACATCATTTGAACCTGAGAAAAATAAATTGGTAAAATTACAATAGTTTTTTGGGCATTTTTTTGCAAATTATTTTGGTTACAACACATCTTATGTCAACTGCTTCTATACAATATGTCCTGCATATACAAAAACAGTGTGAGCATGTGTGTGTAGCTGTACATAAGTAGGATTTTAATTTGATCACTCTAAGAATTTTCCTGTTCTGCAGGAAATGCATAAATTCACTGAAAACCTGCACAAACACACGGTGATATTAACAGTGTTGCACTTTTCATGTAGCATATTTTTGGCCAGCTAATAGCCTAATCACCAATCAAGCAACATTGCATCGGCGGAAAAGTGTTAATGGACTAAATGTTCAAATCCTGTTGCTGCAGGATTATTTTGAGTTCCTACATATGTAAATATATCATGCATGTGTCTGTGCATACACCTGCTTCTCTATAAGTGTGTTCATGCATTGTTGTGTCTGTAATGTCTCCATGTGCATACGTGTGTGTCCATGTTTCTCTCTCAGAACCTGTGGGGGACCCTGAGCCACACGAGCTGAACAGAGAGAGACGTCTCGGTCGAGGCGCTCTATATTTAGCCTGTCCTGTGAAAGCCATCTGCCCTCCCCTGTCTCCCTGGCCTTTTGCCTCCCTCACAAAGGACCCATACATCTCAGGCCGCCCTGGCAAATCACACCCTAATGAGCCTCTTTAAGGCTCTTTGAATTTCTAATGAATAACACTGCGCAGGAAAATAAACACATTGCTATTGATCATGCCATAAAGATTTAGACTAATTTAATAAGTGGACCGGGGCTTGGCCGGGGCTTTGGCTGTGCTGTAGTCTGGGAACCCTGGCCCTCTCTCCTCAGCCATGCCACAGGGTGCCTCTGGCTCTGTTGTTACTGTACTGATCGGAACCTCAGGCTGGATGGTTAGATACCCCAAACCCCACTGTTCAGGAAGACTATCTTTGTGGGAATTGTGATCTATAGCTACAGTATAATATAATGTAGACAAAATAAACCTGCAGGATGAAATGTTCACTGTGGCATCATGTGCTCTGCATTATCTACACTCTTATTTTACAGGTGTATGATCTTAATTTGATCACCCTGTCGCAGGAGAACTTTCCTGCAATGCAGGAAATGTAACATTTGTCGTGTATTTGAGGTTTAAAAAGGCTTCGGAATTTTGTAATTTCCACTTTCAAATTTCAGACTTGATTTTCCCTTGCGAAAAATGTATCAACCCCTACAAAAATGTCCATTAAGTATAATCCACATAATAATTCACATTTCCTGTTGCTGCAGGATTATTTTCCTGCTGCATCAAACTGGCTCAAATTAAGATCCTACATATGTATATGACCGTATACAGTTGAATACAGTTAGATTTTGGCTGGGGTGAAACTGTTATGATATCTTTCAGATCTTTCACCACCAATGCAGATCTGTATATTAATAACTCTCAGACCACTGACAAGTAGCCTACATTATCAATGACCTTGTGATACTTAAGTTCTCTCTCTTTATTCCACTGTCTCTTTCCCCTCCGGAAGGTGGAGGGTCTTTTTTGTTTGATATTGGCTGATGGTCAGTTTGGTATCAAAGGTTGTGAGATACAGTTTGATCCTCATTAGCTGGGCCACTGAATTCATCTGGTACTGAGCTTCTTCCTGTAAAACCAAAGGAGCCCAACCGCCATGCGGTCCCTATTAATTCTCTCCTAATGTATTGAAATGTTATGCAACACGTTGAAGTAATAGATGAGTGCAATCAAGGTGGAGACAGATGATTGATTATTTGATGACACTTGCTGGTAGTTTTTAACTCATCCTTTTTAAGGCGGCGCTACTGGGCCCCTGAGGTATTGGACAGAGGACAGTAAAGGGTCTGTAGGGCAGTATATGATGAATATTTAAAACGTATCTTACATGCAACTGTCAAGGGCATCTGACTAAATGATAAGTTAGCACTGCTCATAGTAGACCCTGTGGAGGCGAACAATATAGCTGCCAGCCATGTAGCTAAGAATCTGGAAACATTATTGTAAAGTCGTTTATGTTGAAAAATGATGTACGCCAGATTTCCATCGGCAAATATCTATTGATAGGGATCAGTAATCATTATATATTTTTCTTGTTACACCATAGTTACATTTAGATAATTTAATACCATCTCTATTGACTGCTAGACATTCTGCATACCTCAGCATGTTATCCACAGTCCATGATGCAACATGTGAAACAGGGGAACCAGTCTTGTTCACTGAGGGGGTTGTATAATTGAATGTCATACAGTAAATGTGATTCCTAGTGGATCTGCCCTTTGAGGTTCATTGACTTTGTACATGGGCTACAGTAGACTACAGTATTTCTGGTGAGGAGGCTTGTGAAGAGTGGGCCGGCATCCAAAGCCCTCTACCTGCCCTGACCTACACCATTCCCAGAAAGAGGACCTGTTCTCTGGCCAATATTAGACTAATCCCCCTATCTCTCTTCTTGGAGGTCAGCCTTAAAAAGAGCATTAAGCAAATAGCTAATGGAATTAAGGGTATAATAATATAGGGATATAGTGAGACAATTCTATTAACAAGATATAAATCATGTTGAGTGTAAGGTAAGTGTTTTTTAATTGATTGATGGAAACGGCGATCCATAGGTTTTCTGAAGACTAACAGCCATTTACCGTCTCCTGCACAGTAAAAGAGGCAAAAAAGGAGAGATAAGGAAATTACGGAGGGCTGGGATAAATTATTCAGAAAAGATAATCATTTTGTGCTGACATTACTAATGTGAAGAAGCATTTAATCTCCTCCTGTGGGATGGGATGGGGGACTGGGGTGAAGGTTTTTTATAAAGATTAAAACTGCACCCTGAACACTGCTGCATGATTATCCACCAAGCTAGTACCTCTCTGCTCTAACCAACAGAGGTCAGAGGTTGCAGAGGAAGAGTGGATTCCCAAAATACACACGAACACAAACCTTTCATGTTGAAATGAATTGTTTGAATTAGTATCATTAGTACAGGCATTGTCTCAGTGGGCACACCACGTCATTTCAACGTGGATAATTGGTTAATATTTGGTTGAGACGTTGATCAATGAGATCACAACCTATGATCACACACTCAAAAAGAGCAAAAGTTAGTTGAATTTCCAATGTGTTATCACTATGCTTTTAACCATCTAAAAGCAGAACCAAATTCCAATAGAAAAATGTTTTGGTATAGTTGTCACCCAAATGTCTATCAATGCGCTTTCAATCATTTAAAAGCAAAACAAATTTCAAATGGAAATTCAATGTTAGATATTTTGTTGATGTAACTGATTAATATTTTATCATTGTGCTTCATCTAATAGCAGAACCAAATTATCTGGATTGCATTAAAAGTACATGGTGAAAGTGATCAATGCTGTTCGAGATTCTGCACAGATTATTAGAGCGATTGTGAAGATCTCCACAGACCTGCGATGACCTATACATGCTATCTTGAACATGCACACTTTATATGATTACATAAGAAGACGTTTATATTCACAGTAACCTCAAAATGTGGCCATGGATGTCTATTACTTTATTGAATTATGTTTGCTTGACAACGGAACCAAATATCAACATTTAAATGAGATGTATCTACTGCTTGAATAGTTCCACCTGAGCCACTGGCTTAATCCCATTCTTTAACTTTAATTTATGGTTGAGTTGGAGACGTGAATCCAACATATAACTTGTTAACAAGTTAATTGAGTATTTATTGAATTTCAAAAGGGTTCTTGAATTGTGTTTGGTTGTCAACACAACCAAATATAATTTTAGGGAGATTTACAGTTGAAGTCGAAAGTTTACATACACCTTAGCCAAAAACATTTAAACTCAGTTTTTCACAATTCCTGACATTTAATGTTTAATCCTAGTAAAAATTCCCTGTTTTAGGTCAGTTAGGATCACCACCTTAATTTAAGAATGTGAAATGTCAGAATAATAGTAGAGAGAATGATTTAGTTCAGCTTTTATTTTTTTCATCACATTCCAAGTGGGTCAGAAGTTTACATACACTCAATTAGTATTTGGTAGCATTGCCTTTAAATTGTTTAACTTGGGTCAACGTTTCAGGTAGTCTTCCACAAGCTTCCCACAATAAATTGGGTGAATTTTGGGCCCATTCCTCCGGACAAAGCTGGTGTAACTGAGTCAGGTTTGTTAGGCCTCCTTGCTCGCACATGCTTTTTCAGTTCTGCCCACACATTTTCTATAGGATTGAGGTCAGGGCTTTGTGATGGCCACTCCAATACCTTTACTTTGTTGTCCTTAAGCCATTTTGCCACAACTTTGGAAGTATGCTTGGGGTCATTGTCCATTTGGAAGACCCATTTGCAACCAAGCTTTAACTTCCTGACTGATGTCTTGAGATGCTGCTTCAATATATCCACATAACTTTCCTGCCTGATGATGCCATCTATTTTGTGAAGTGCACCAGTCCTTCCTGCAGCAAAGTACCCCCACAACATGATGCTGCCACCCCCGTGCTTCACGGTTGGGATTGTGTTCTTCGGCTTGCAAGCCTCTCCCTTTTTCCTCCAAGCATAACGATGGTCATTATGGCCAAACAGTTCTATTTTTGTTTCATGTGCTGTTGCAAACCGTAGTCTGGCTTTTTTATGGCGTTTTTGGAACAGTGGCTTCTTCCTTGCTGAGCGGCCTTTCAGGTTATGTCTATATAGGACTCGTTTTACTGTGGATATAGATACTTTTGTACCTGTTTCCTCCAGCATCTTCACCAGTTCCTTTGCTGTTGTTGTGGAACAGTGTGATAATAAGTAGGTGGTCGTGTGTGACTTAACCTTTGCTTCTCCCAAGCCCAGTGAGGAGTTGTAGAGATTAGCCAAGAGACTTAATTTGGGGAGAAAATCGGGCTTAAAAAAATATGCTTGTGGCCATACCACCCTGAACATGCCTGGTTAGTACTGGGACGGGAGACCGCCTGGGAATACCAGGTGCTGTAAGAGCAACAAAAAATATAAATTAAATAAGATATTGATATTTGGTTGTGTTGACAATCAAAAACAATTCAATATCATTACATTTGAAATCAACCAAGCTTGAAACCCTAGGCCTATTGTAGTGTCTATGATTTGTTGAATCCTGGGTTGAACTGAAACAATAGCTTTTAATGACTTTGTAAATTATATTCAGGCCTAAATACCATCATGGATGATATATGAGTGATAAAGTTCGCATTTCATTTGCTCTGTTAAACCTACCCTTTGGAATGACTTCGATAGCAACAGTGAATCTAGTTAGTTTTGAAGTGGAGCTCTCTCAACAATCATTCTCACGATAGCACATTGGTAATAGTCTGTAACAAATATCATAGCTAATTAGGACGGGGCTTGGTTAGAACCCTGGATGGGCGACTGAGAGGTCGCTGTAGATGGATCTGTTTTCCAGTAGGAGCTACTGCCCAGCCTGTAGTTTTTTTTCTGATAGTGGAGATCTGACATTGTTTTGAAGGAAAAAATCCAACAAATTTTATACAAGGTTTGTCTATATTAAAATTTGGTTACCATGATGATATAATCCTGTGGTTGAAATTTGACCCTCAAAACAACAGTTGATTTTGAGGATTTTTTGTTCTCAAATCTAATGTATTTTCCACGTAGATTCCACGTCACAATATGTTGACAAATGACGTTGAAATAACATTGATTCAACCAGTTTGTACCCATTGCGGTGTTAGTTGTCTGTATTTTATTGACATTGCTGTAGTGATGGATGCATTGGTACATTACTTACCCAGTAACTCCAATAAATCCACAAGGAGAGAAATGTTAAAGGAGCAATAATGATAACTTGCAAGTCGACAGAAAGTCAGACAGACACAAGTCTGTCTGAACATCGACACCAGCCATCTTGAATCTTGAGTCGACAGAAAGCACAGGTCTGTCTGAACATCGACACCAGCCATCTTGAATCTTGAGTCGACAGAAAGCACAGGTCTGTCTGAACATCGACACCAGCCATCTTGAATCTTGAGTCAACAGATGTCCAATATGTCCAATCACCAACACCTAGAGACTTTCATTAGAATAACACAAATCACACATACAGACACCTCATAAACCAATATGTGACATCAGCTCAGACCTATTGTTTCAGAGATAATGCACATTATTTACACGTCTCCATCTTCCTATCCTCTCCCTCCCTATATTACACCTTGCTCCTTTCAGAGGAGAAACAGAGTGGTTGCTAAGAGCAACAAGAGAGAGCAGCCCCCTGATAACCATCGGGCGTGACAAATGATGAGTGTTACAAAATAAGATGACAAACGGGACAGTTGTGGTGTAGGTTAACAAGGCTGTGATCAGTAGCAGACAGCAGGGCCCTGTCTCTCTGTGCCCGCCTGCCTGGTGTTATCTCCCCTTCATGTTTATTACAGTCAGCCTCTCGTTCCCTCAGCCCCGGCGCTGACATTGATCGACAGCTCCTATTAAGAGCCTTTCCCTTGCAGCTGGCAGGAGCAGATACATGAAATAAAACAGCTATTGCTTTTCATTGGTCTGGCCCATAAAATATGGCCACTAAATAGTTGTTGCCATCAGATGCGGTTTCAGACAAGGTTTTAATTTGAGAGACTGCTCTATAACACTGGTGCAATTGACACCAGCCTTTTGTTTGGGGACGATAATGATTGTGTACATCTCTGAGTATTGATGGTCTGTCTCCTCGGGAGCTTTGTTTGGCTTTTATATATGTCTTTTTTCTTGTCAAGAATACGGTCCCTGCCTGAACAGGGGATGTTATCACCCCTCCTTCTCCTCCTCCTCCTCCTCCTTTCTTCTCCTCCACTCTCCTTCTCTCCTCCTCTCTCAGTTCTCTGTGCTTGTCCCCTTATCAGGAAGTCTTTGTGTAGCAGCACTAAGCTCTCGCCTGGCTGCAAGATAAGACATTCCTTACGAGCAGTGGGTATGGTGACACAACAATAGCCGGGGTTGTCAGGCTCAAATTACAGCTCTAGTCTCTTCCTGTGCCAGGACGATATCTAACCTCCCCTCCTTTGAATTTCAACCGTGAAATGGGCCCTAAACGCTCATCTAATAATGATGTATTACTAACAGGATTGGGCTGTCCGATGACACCCCCCTGCTGTCACACACATACACACCCCGAGTCCCCCCTAAAACTCTATGCAGGCCACTATCACCGTGGTGACTGCTGGGGGGCGAGACAGGAACAGGACAGCTGTTTGCGGATGGGCAGTGGTGTGGGTGGTGTCATGTCCCCTGCTTTGTGTGCCTCATATTAAAAGCTTTATGGAAGCAATTAAATGTGTGCTTAATGGTGAGGAGTTGGCAGAATGGATGTGCAATTGAATTAGTAGTTCTGATGGGCCACATTACGAGATCAAGTGAATGCAATTGCCTCTGGTGTTTTCTCTCTCCTCCGGTCAGGTTTGGCTGCATCATGTGACTTAATTAGCCCCTGTCACATACACTTTCCAACTGATCTCATTTTCACAGCAGCTGGAAGTATGGCTAAAGTAAAGCGGCTGGCCCGGTCTCCACTGTTCTGTGTGGAAAGGGGAGAGCCATTGATATTCTTCTCTGGGCCTTTTTACAGCGTGATGCATCGAAGTTGACTCATCCCAATAATAATAGCTTTGCTAAGAGGTCTCAGAGATATTCCTTGTCTCTCTGCAGGTTAACTGAATGACATTATGGGATGATGCTAAGTTATAGCATTGGAGATGCACTGTAACTGGAAAGGGCTATATGACAGCTGGTTGGATTCCAGAAAGTGTCAGGCTTGCAGGGAAATACTATGGGAAATGGTTCTGAAGATGTGTTATAAAGAGTGTGTATATTGAGTTGGCTTACTTTGGCCTTGGTTTTGGTGGGTGAAAATCTTTCCAGATGGCATCTATTTCCTCCTTTCCACAGAAGCCCACTGATCATTAGATCTCAATGTGACTCATTGACAGAGTGGGAAATATGTAAGGGGATGAATGTTCTAAGTACATTTTGTGAGTAACAGTTTGTAATGTTCTCTCTAAAAGGTCTGAGAGGTCATTCTCAAGAGTACTGAAACGTTACATCAAAGCAATTCTCCCAATGCCAGGCTGTCAACAGTGATAAATGGCCTTTGTATCAATACAAAATCTGAACCTATATGAAACTGCCTCGTATGGACGCAAACTGAGGTTAAATGAATCATACTTACCGCATGCCCCCCCCCTTTACAGTCTCTCAGTATGACCACCTCCATTTTCCTCTCTCTCTCTCTCTCTCTCTCTCTCTGTCGCACAAGTATTCTCTTCTCACTCATAGAGCAGCCTGCATGGCCTCTCTCTCTCGCCCTCCTCTCCTCTCCCACAGAAACAATTGATTAGCACTGAGCTCTTAGGCATCGTCATTTGCCAGTGCTAGAAGCTCGGCAGCCAGTGTGAATCTGGTGTCCTTGCAGATTTAGTGGTCACTTCCCTCAACTTTGGCCATTAACCTGAGTGCAGCAGGCAGTTTGCCCCCCCCGCACCCCACCCCATCTGAGCACCATCGGCACATTTATTACCCAGGGACACTCTAATGGATCCCAGTGAAGGTGTGTTAACAATTTTTCTATCGATTAATAGGAGGAGAATCATAGCCAGACTAACTTAGCGCAGAAGATTTAGTGGCTTTTAAGGTAGTAGAGATGAATATAATGCTTTCGAAAGAGCTTCTGGACATTATATATATGACACCTGCTACATTAAGCTACATTAAGGTTTAATACATCTTCATTACTGGCACTTTGCCCAACCCCTTCAAGGTTGAAATAGAGATCCACCTTTCATTATATCACCCATCATCGCTCTATGGAGAGATATCAAATAATAATGGAATTGTTGAAACAGTTCTGCCCGAGTTGTTAATGTTAATCGATGTATTAAATATTAAATATTTCCATAACAGGATTTTGAACTGTTGCCACGCTGCTCCCATCAGGACGATGCAGGGAAATGCTGCAGCAGCATCAGGCTAAACTCCCCTCTCTCTCTTCCTGTAATTAGGGAAAGTAGAGGATGATGATAACCCCCTGACCCTTGACCTGCTGCCTCTGGCTGCTGCCGCCTGGGAGGACCAGGGAGGAAAGTGCTGTGAAGTAGCTATTGAATCAGAGATACTGTAACTCACGTAGAAGCACATTTCAACAGGTCATTTGACACGTTCCTAATAAGACTCAGCATCTCTGTTACTGTGGTCATTTTGAATGGCCACTGTTTGTACAGTGACCGCAATTTACGGGTAGGCTAATACATGAATTCCCATGTCCAGTCTACCTTTTGATTAGGTTTTGAAGAGGCAATAAAGAGCAGATAAAATGTGGACCATTTTATCCATGAAGCATGCAAGCTCCTTATTGTACTGTGTTGACATTTGGACTTGCTTTTTTAACCCAAGACCTCTTGTCTTTCATAAGCATTCTAGATTTACAAATATGTGCTCAACCTCAAACAAGCACTCAATCCTATATGGAGAGAGGGCACGATTCTCTCTGAGAGAATAGCTAAACAGAAAATCCAACCCAAAACAGGAAAAAGTAGCAGACCAAACCATGTTGAATGAGAGAGGAGATTTGGCTGCCGCACACGACGCAGCACAAATAAACGGCGCACAGTGAGCTCACGTCAGACTGGCTGGTGCGGGGGAGTGCAGCGGTGCCCTGTGTGTAGAGAGAAAACAGCCTGACCCACAGGAGGCCCGGGACCGGCCCAGCCGCCCAGATATTCAACCCTAGAACACTATTGCTTTTTCCTTCAAAGCATCCAAAGAGTTACTCGTGTGTGGTTGGCAAATCTTTTGATGAGAGAGTCGCCTTGGATTATATTTCCAGTCAGACTAATATGAGCATTTTTATGTGGTGGTAGATGTTCGATTAACTCACCTGTCTATTATTGCCCAGTTTCTCTGGCTTTGGAGCAATTTTGTGTGTGTGGCTATGATGGGTTGGAGCAATTATTGAAGGAGTAGCATTTCATCCATTTATTGTTCAATGTCACATTAGCAATATGCAGCATTTTGGAATCGTTGCCAATAGACGCTGCTCTGGGCAGATGGGCAGGCCCGTAAGATGGATTCATTGCCACATTCATTGCCACAGAAGATGGATTCCTTCCCCGTTGCCACCAAAAGAGAAAGGGGAAACAGCACTAACAGTGGTTTATGGCTGGGCTAGGATGGTGCCAAAAGCAACAGTTTATACTTTTTCCTCAATCAAACATGTGAGTGATGGATATAGATGTTATCTCTGAACATTTGCATTACTTAACAGAGGAAAGTGATAGTCATGATCGTGACACCGGTCAAAGGCAAACACAATTCAGATTATTACATTACTGAGGAACTAGGTGGGTAGGTGTTTTGAATTGTTCATTTAGCTTTTGTCTCTCTCTCAAACCCACAATCATCCAAATTCTAATGTGCAATGCTTGACTAGATTTTAAAAGCCAAACATAGCATTTCAAAGCTTTCAGTCGATTTAGTTTTAATGCCCAGAATAGCTTTTGTTTGAGTTTAAATTTGAATGCTTGTATTTCCACATCATTTATGTATGTAAATGGTTGATAGAGTCCTGGAGTTTTTATGATAAACAGATGTTGAGGCGGCCACATTCAGGCCTGCAGCACCTGCTTTGATAAACAGAGGCCTGTTGATGCCTGGGTCTCGCCTGTTTTCTTTCCAGAGGCACCTTGCTGCATCGCAGCAGTGGCAGGGCTCTCGGTCCCCCCTACTTGTGGTCCTGTGTGTGGTAGGTCCAGCATGTCCCATTATCTAGAGACCCCCGAGGACACTTTGAAGGTTCGGCCAAGTTATCATTTGTTTTTGGGAGAGAAGTACAGCTATGAAAACCCTATGAAAGAGATGCAATGAGAAGAAAGAGAGAAAGAAAGGGGATTGTCTTTTATGGTGGTATGGTATGTAAGGCAAGTAAATAATCCGTCTCTAACCACTTTTCTATTGTTGAATGTACAATTACTGGAGAACAAACTGGATGAGCTCCATTCGAGACAGAACCTGAAGAACTGTAATATCCTATGTTTCTCGGAGACTTGGCTTAAAAAAGACATGGATAATATTCAAGCTGGTTTCGCAATACAGGACTAAGATCGAATCCTACTACTCTGGCTCTGACGCTTGTCGGGTGTGGCAGGGCTTGCAAACTATCATGGATTACAAATGGAAACCCAGTCAGGAGCTGCCCAGTGACACAAGCTTACCAGACGAGCTAAATGCCTTCTATGCTCGCTCCAATGTAAGCAACACTGAGCCATGCGTGAGAGCACCAGCTGTTCTGGGTGACTGTGTGATCATGCACTCCGTAGCCAATGTGAGTAAGACCTTTAAACAGGTTAACATTCACAAGGCCGAACTACCAGGACAGGTATTCAGAGCATGGGCCGGCTAGCTGGCATGTGTCTTCACTGACATTTTCAACCTCTCCCTGACCTAGTCTGTAATACCTACATGTTTCAAGCAGACCACAATAGTTCCTGTGCCCAAGAATGCCAAGTAACCTGTCTAAATGACTATAGCCCTGAAGCATTCACATCTGTAGCCATGAAAACCTTTGAAAGGCTGGTAATGGCTCACATCAACATCATCATTCCAGACACCATGGGACCACTACAATTCGCATACTGCCCCAACCGCCCTTTCCCACTTGAACAAAATAAACACCTACGTGAGAATGCTGTTAATTGATTACAGCTCAGCATTTAACACCATAGTGCCCTCAAAACTCATCACTGAGCTAAGGACCCTGGGACTGAACACCTCCCTCTGCAACTAGATCCTGGACTTCCTGACGGGACGCTCCCAGGTGGTGAGGGTAGGCAACAAAGCATCCGCCATGCAGACCCTCAACATGGGGGCCCCTCAATGGTACATGCTTAGTCCCCTTCTGTACTCCCTGTTCACCCACGACTGCAGGGCCGTGCACGACTCCAACACCATCATTAAGTATGCAGACGACATGACTGTGGTAGGCCTGATCACCGACGACGATGAGACAGCCTATAGAGAGGAGGTTAGAGACCTGGCAGTGCGGTTCCAGGACAACAATCTCTCCCTCAATGTCAGCAAGACAAAGCAGCTGAATCGTGGACTACAGGGAACGGAGGGCAAGGCCAAGTACACCCCATTCCCATTTGACTGGGCTGTAGTGGAGAGGGTCGAGAGGTTCAAGTTCCTCGGTGTCCACATCACTAAGGATCATGGTCTTCTGGTCAGCGGAGTGGTGGCACTGGGATCCTCATCTCTCCCAAGTGGACATTCTCTCTTTCTCCCCTGACCCATCTGTCTATCGCCTCCTTTGAATTCCATGCTGTCACAGTTACCAGCCCTTTCAAGCTTAACATCCTTATCATTTATCGCCCTCCAGGTTCCCTTGGAGAGTTCATCAATGAGCTTGACGCCTTGATAAGTTCCTTTCCTGAGGATGGCTCACCTCTCACAGTTCTGGGTGACTTTAACCTCCCCACGTCTACCTTTGACTCATTCCGTCTCTGCCTCCGTCTTTCCACTCCTCTCCTCTTTTGACCTCACCTCTCACCTCCCCCCCTACTCACAAGGCAGGCAATACGCTTGACCTCATCTTTACTAGATGCTGTTCTTCCACTAATCTCATTGCAACTCCCTCCAAGTCTCCGACCACTACCTTGTATCCTTTTCCCTCTCGCTCTCATCCAACACTTCCCACACTGCCCCTACTCAGATGGTATCGCGCCGTCCCAACCTTCGCTCTCTCTTCCCCGCTACTCTCTCCTCTTCCATCCTATCATCTCTTCCCTCTGCTCAAACCTTCTCCAACCTATCTCCTGATTCTGCCTCCTCAACCCTCCTCTCCTCCCTTTCTGCATCCTTTAACTCTCTATGTCCCCTATCCTCCAGGCGCTCGGTCCTCCCCTCCTGCTCCGTGGCTCGACGACTCATTGCGAGCTCACAGAACAGGGCTCCGGGCAGCCGAGCGGAAATGGAGGAAAACTCGCCTCCCTGCGGACCTGGCATCCTTTCACTCTCCTCTCTACATTCTCCTCTTCTGGCTCTGCTGCTAAAGCCACTTTCTACACTCTAAATTCCAAGCATCTGCCTCTAACCCTAGGAAGCTCTTTGCCACCTTCTCCTCCCTCCTGAATCCCCCCCCCTCCTCCCTCTCTGCGGATGACTTCGTCAACCATTTTGAAAAGAAGGTCGACGACATCCGATCCTCGTTTGCTAGTCAAACAACACCGCTGGTTCTGCTCACACTGCCCTACCCTGTGCTTTGAACTCTTCTCCCCTCTCTCTCCAGATGAAATCTCGCGTCTTGTGACGGCCGGCCGCCCAACAACCTGCCCGCTTGACCCTATCCCCTCCTCTCTTCTCCAGACCATTTCCGGAGACCTTCTCCCTTACCTCACCTCGCTCATCAACTCATCCTTGACCGCTGGCTACGTCCTTCCGCCTTCAAGAGAGCGAGAGTTGCAACCCTTCTGAAAAAACCTACACTCGATCCCTCCGATGTCAACAACTACAGACCAGTATCCCTTCTTTCTTTTCTCTCCAAAACTCTTGAACGTGCCGTCCTTGGCCAGCTCTCCTGCTATCTCTCTCAGAATGACCTTCTTGATCAAATCAGTCAGGTTTCAAGACTAGTCATTCAACTGAGACTGCTCTTCTCTGTGTTCACGGAGGCGCTCCGCACTGCTAAAGCTAACTCTCTCTCCTCTGCTCTCATCTTCTAGACCTATCGGCTGCCTTTGATACTGTGAACCATCAGATCCTCCTCTCCACCCTCCGAGTTGGGCATCTCCGCGCGCGGCCCACGCTTGGATTGCGTCCTACCTGACAGGTCGCTCCTACCAGGTGGCGTGGCGAGAATCTGTCTCCGCACCACGTGCTCTCACCACTGGTGTCCCCAAAGGGCTCTGTTCTAGCCCTCTCCTATCTCGCTATACACCAAGTCACTTGGCTCTGTCATATCCTCACATGGTCTCTCTTATCATTGCTATGCAGACGACACACAATTAATCTTCTCCTTTCCCCTTCTGATAACCAGGTGGCGAATCGCATCTCTGCATGTCTGGCAGACATATCAGTGTGGATGACGGATCACCACCTCAAGCTGAACCTCGGCAAGACGGAGCTGCTCTTCCTCCCGGGAAGGACTGCCCGTTCCATGATCTCGCCATCACGGTTGACAACTGCATTGTGTCCTCCTCCCAGAGTGCTAAGAACCTTGGCGTGATCCTGGACAACACCCTTCGTTCTCAAATAACATCAAGGCGGTGACCCGTTCCTGTAGGTTCATGCTCTACAACATTCGCAGAGTACGACCCTGCCTCACACAGGAAGCGGCGCAGGTCCTAATCCAGGCACTTGTCATCTCCCATCTGGATTACTGCAACTCGCTGTTGGCTGGCTCCCTGCCTGTGCCATTAAACCCCTACAACTCATCCAGAACGCCGCAGCCCGTCTGGTGTTCAACCTTCCCAAGTTCTCTCACGTCACCCCGCTCCTCGCTCTCTCCACTGGCTTCCAGTTGAAGCTCGCATCCGCTACAAGACCATGGTGCTTGCCTACGGAGCTGTGAGGGAACGGCACCTCCGTACCTTCAGGCTCTGATCAGGCCCTACACCCAAACAAGGCACTGCGTTCATCCACCTCTGCCTGCTCGCCTCCCTACCTCTGAAAGTACAGCTCCCGCTCAGCCCAGTCAAAACTGTTCGCTGCTCTGGCACCCAATGGTGGAACAAACTCCCCCACGACGCCAGGTCAGCGGAGTCAATCACCACCTTCCGGAAACACCTGAAACCCCACCTCTTTAAGGAATACCTAGGATAGGATAGTAATCCTTTCTAACCCCCCCCCCCCTTAAAAGAGTTAGATGCACTATTGTAAAGTGGTTGTTCCACTGGATATCATAAGGTGAATGCACCAACTTGTAAGTCGCTCTGGATAAGAGCGTCTGCTAAATGACTTAAATGTAAATGTAATGGTCCAAACACACCAACACAGTCTGGAAGAGGGCATGGCAACACCTCTTCCTCCACAGGAGGCTGAAAAGATTTAGCATGGGCCCTCAGATTCTCAAAAAGTTCTACAGCTGCACCCTTGACAGCATCTTGACTGGCTGCATCACCGCTTGGTATGGCAACTGCTTGGCATCCGACTGCAATACGCTACAGAGGGTAGTGCGGACGGCCCAGACTCCAGCCACCCAAGTCATAGACTATTCTCTCTGCTACCGCACGGCAAGTGGTACCGATGTACCAAATCTGGAACCAACAGGACCCTGAACCCCTGAGCCATAAGACTGCTAAATAGTTAGTTAAATAGTTAACAAAACAGCTACCCAGACTATCTGCATTGACTCTTTTTGCACTAACTTTTTTTACTCATCAAATCAAATCAAAGTTTATTTGTCACGTGCGCCGAATACAACAGGTGTAGACCTTACAGTGAAATGCTTACTTACAGGCTCTAACCAATAGTGCAAAAAAAAAGGTATGTGTGTGTGTGTGTAGGTAAGTATAGAAATAAAACAACAGTAAAAAGACATTTGAAAATAACAGTAGCAAGGCTATATACAGACATCGGTTAGTCAGGCTTATTGAGGTAGTATGTACATGTAGGTATGGTTAAAGTGACTATGCATATATGATGAACATAGAGTAGCAGTAGCGTAAAAAGAGGGGTTGGCGGGTGGTGGGACACAATGCAGATAGCCCGGTTAGCCAATGTGCGGGAGCACTGGTTGGTCTGGCCAATTGAGGTAGTATGCACATGAATAATAGTTAAAGTGACTATGCATATAAGATAAACAGAGAGTAGCAGCAGCGTAAAAGAGGGGTTGGGGGGGCACACAATGCAAATAGTCTGGGTAACCATTTGGTTACCTGTTCAGGAGTCTTATGGCTTGGGGGTAAAAACTGTTGAGAAGCCTATTTGTCCTAGACTTGGCACTCCGGTACCGGTTGCCATGCGGTAGTAGAGAGAACAGTCTATGACTGGGGTGGCTGGGGTCTTTGACAATGTTTAGGGCCTTCCTCTGACACCGCCTGGTGTAGAGGTTCTGGATGGCAGGCAGCTTTGCCCCAGTGATGTACTGGGCCGTACGCAGTACCCTCTGTAGTGCCTTGTGGTCGGAGGCCGAGCAATTGCCGTACCAGGCAGTGATGCAACCGGTCAGGATGCTCTCGATGTTGCAGCTGTAGAACCTTTTGAGGATCTCAGGACCCATGGCTTTGTAGGCTTTGTCGTGCCCTCTTCACGACTGTCTTGGTGTGTTTGGACCATTCTAGCTTGTTGTTGATGTGGACACCAAGGAACTTGAAGCTCTCAACCTGCTCCACTACAGCCCCATCGATGAGAATGGGGGCGTGCTCGGTGCTCCTTTTCCTGTAGTCCACAATCATCTCCATAGTCTTGGTTACGTTGAGGGATAGGTTGTTATTCTGGCACCACCCGGCCAGGTCTCTGACCTCCTCCCTATAGGCTATCTCGTCATTGTCGGTGATCAGGCCTGCTACTACTGTTTACTATCTGTCACTTTATTCAATTACCTCATACCCCTGCACATCGACTCGGTACCCCTTGTATATAGCCAAGTTATCGTTACTCATTGTTTATCTATAATTACTTTTATTATTATGTATTTTACTTTTCTATTATTTCCCTATTTTCTTTCTCTCTGAATTGATGGGAAGGGCCCATAAGTAAGCATTTCACTGTTAGTCCTCACCTGTTGTTTAAGAAGCTCGATTAGATTAGATTTGATATGCTTTCCTAAAGCTGAAAATACATTTGAATCCTGACACTTTTTTATTTTACAACTAGAAACTCATCATTCATAGGGGAGACCAGGGACCATTTTAACAGGGGGCAATTGTGGCACCTTGAATTTCTCCCAGCAGAAACAAACTCGAGTGAAGAAACTCTCTCAGTACATGCCCATTTAGATTATTTCCTTGCTAGAAAAGTTTCAGCCAAATATCTCACTATTTACACATTTATGGACAAATTTTATTTTTTGGGGGGGTGAACGTTTCCCACTGTTTGTATTTTTCATATACTGTCCTGAGCATTAATGTCTAAGAATTCAAACTAGCATAATTCTCATCGCTATATAGTATGTTGGCTAAACATTCACATGACTGACAGGTGTCATTTATTGTTTTTGCTAGGCACATGAAGTTTTGTCATGACTGCTGGATTGGAGGCAATTGTAACGCAGTGTTAAAAAAAGAGGACAAATTATTTAAAAATAAAATGATTTTGATTTTAGGATTGTATGAATTATACATGAATTATACAAAAACGAAATATGCTTGGTGTCCTGTAGAGTGCCAAAGAAGTTGTAAACAGATATAATAATTTGGTCACCATCAGACTATTCAGATGTTTTGAGAGGAACCACAAACGGGTGTTACTGTAAATATTTGTTACGTAGATAGAAATGGTTATATTTCTTGCAAAATCATTACATGTGTCTATGATGATATGATAATTCATAAACATGATTTTTTTCAAGTTAAGTGAATTTATTTGATACATTTTTGGGGTGTTACATATGACCCCAGCTACTGTTACAAATGCCCCCGACAATTATAAATGGTGTGATTAGGAGACAAATGACCGGCCTAGATCAATTGGTCTCTGAGCTATAAAGTAAAAGAATAAACATGTTACAATTGCCCCCAGTCTCCTCTACATGTTTAAATTGAAGTATAGTGTATGGAGAAAAAAATATATTCCTTTGCCAAAACAGAATAATATACATTTACACTAATCCTGGCATTGATGTTATAATTTCACAATGAATAGCTGACATGCAAAAAAAATATATATATATATATAGGTTATCCTGATCCCTTTTTCTCAACAATGAGATGCTGTGCAAAGCATTTGTTTAACCACCAGTAGCATACCCTTATCCAGCCCCAGTGGTGTAAAGTCCTTAAGTAAAAATAGTTTAAAGTACTACTTAAGTCGTTTTTTGGGGTATCTGTACTTTACTTTACCATTTATATTTTTGACAAATTTTACTTTTACTTCATTACAAACCTAAGAAAATAATGTACTTTTTACTCCATACATTTTCCCTGACACCCAAAAGTACTCGATACATTTTAATTGCTTAACAGGACAGGTTCACACACTTATCAAGAGAACATCCCTGGTCATCCCTACAGCCTCTGATCTGGTGGACTCACTAAACAGAGAACATCCCTGGTCATCTCTACAGCCTCTGATCTGCCGAACTCACTAAACACAAATGCTTTGTTTGTAAATTATGTCTGAATTATGTCCCTAAATAAAAAATGGTGCCGTCAGGTTTGCTTAATATAAGGAATATGACATGATTTATACTTTTACTTTTGATACTTAAGTATATTTAAAACCAAATACTTGTATACTTTTACTCAAGTAGTATTTTACTGGGTGAATTTCACTTTTACTTGAGTCATTTTCTATTAAGGTATCTTTACTTTTACTCATTGGGTACATTTTGGGTACATTTTCCACCACTGTCCAGCCTATTATCAGACCCCAGCCCAGCAGCAGAACAGCAGCAGCCAGGCACCATAACAAGTGTATCTATTGTAAGCAGACATTTACCGAGATTGCTGCTTCATTCTCTTCCTCCCATCTTCACAATTGAGTTGTCATGTATTTTCCAGCTAATTAGGTCTTTTAAAACAGGGGCTATGTAAAGCCTGCATTGATAAGAGCATGCTGCTAAATTGACCGTAAATACTGCCATTCAATCAGGGACAAGTACCTCCCTGTAACGATAATCAGGATCATTTCAGATACTTAATTTGAACAGGAGAGTGATGGGAAGCTGACGTGGATGTATTATTTTGAGATAGCAGCAACCTGTTTCATAGCAGTAAGGTTGGCCTTTTCTTCAGACTCACAGGCTGGGTTAAATAGAGAGAGGTCAAGGGTGAGAGTGCAATAAGAAGGTGGGGGTGGGGAAAAGGCTTCCACACATTTGTTTATATTTTTTTCTGCCTTTTCACCTAAACACCCCCGGCATTTAGAACATCTTCCACATTATTTAAGCAATAAGGCATGAGAACCCGTGGATTATTGTAAATAACACGGCGAATGGCTTTTATTAGTCATCACACGAAGCCTAAGAACATCCTTCAACCCTTCATTTGGAACCCTAGAACTCTGGCTAACTCTTTGACTTTTTGGTGCCATGTAGAAAAAGTGTTGCTCTCTGCCGTGCAATGTGCATGCCTAACCACCACATGACAATAGCCAGCACGCCGCTATTTAATCTCCCCCGTCTCTTCTCCATAAAGTCTCACTTTTGTCTCTTCTTTTTCGCTCTTCTCTCCTGTCCGTTTCTTTCGATCAGCGGTGGGTGCATAGAGTTCCTGATTACTTGTGGCTTCTCTAGTTTTTTTAAAGATTAAGATCCACTCTCCCTAATCAAGTAGAGCTCTCTCTGTAACTAGTGACAACTATCAGACAGGCTCCAGAGGGGTCCCCCTGGGGAGCGTGGGGCTTTGATGCTGCACCCCGCTTTTCCCCCTGCTGCTGTCACAGGGTTTGTCTCTGTCGATTGTGGACCAGTCTATCTGACAGGTGATGTGGGGCTAGGAGGAAGAGGCCGTAATAGGGGATTGGGCCTACCCTGAGTTCCCTGTTCAGCTAGAGCATCCATTCACCTCCATTCTCCTCCTGGCTGTCTATACTGCCTGAAGGCTTAATTCACTGGCCATTAGGCTGCAGATTTGTTATTGCTCACCTTCAGAGGCACTGACAGAAGACATTTCAGCCACAGGGCGGGACGGGACTTCCAGAGGGAATTACAATGAAGGATTTGGTTCCTTCTGAGGAGCTCTGTTCTGTTCTAGAAATACCAAATGTAAGACAGACAGTCTGTTTGATAGAATTACCGTCTTCCCATAGACATAGGACTGTAAATTGGCAATGGGGATTCCCAGTCATGGAGCAATGGGACCTGATTTGTCAATCACTTTTCAATTAGCAAATGAGTTACACCCTGTAGGCAAGGTACCACTACGGCTCGTGGTCAAAATGACTTCGATCAAAGCCATAAGAGCTGAGGTAGGACAGAGGAGAGCTGAGCCAGCAGCATTTATCCACTTCTTGGTGTAGAGCAATTAAATTATCTTCGAATATAATATAATTACCATTATGCAATTGATCAAATGCTTTGATTTTATACCAGAACCACTCAAAGGCCAATAACATAACCTCATTAGAAGAGAGGGAAAGCAGACAATTGAAATACAGCATCATATAGTAGGCTATATAGCACCAGGTAGAGAGAGTCAGCAGTTTTAAGTTCATCGGCGTCCTCATCACCGAGGACTTGACATGGACCAACAACACAACAACTTTTGTCAAGAGGGTGCAACAGCGTCTCTACTTCCTAAAACGGCTGAAGAAATTTGGCATGCCACACCGGGTCCTCTCCAAATACTACTGCTGCACCATTGAGAGCATCCCGACCGGTTGCATCATGTCCTGGTACAGCAATGTGGTCTCAGAACATTTCGTATTATTCTGTACGTAAATCCAAGACACTACATTTAGTATAGTATGTTACATTTCGTATGGTATATATTAAATGTATTAATTCATAACATATAATTTTGTATGATATGTTACAAATTACAATTCATTGGATATGTTACGAATTGCAATTCATACAAAATGTTGTGAATTTCAATTCACACAATATGTCACAAATTTGCTAAATATACAATCTGTAACAAATTTGATAAACGTTTATTATATTACGAATTTAAATTTGTTGTGGCTAATGTTAGCTAGGTGGATAGGTGGCCAACACTAACGTCAGCTAGCTGGCTAACATTAGCCCTAGGGGTTAAGGTTAAGGTTAGGGTTAGGGTTAAATTTAGGACTTTGGTTAAAAGGTTAAGGTTAGGGTTAGGGTTAGGATTTAGGTTAAAGGGTTAAGGTTAGGGTTAGGGGAAAGGTTAGTAACGTGCTAAGTAGTTGCAAAGTAGATCAAAACATGCTAAGTAGTTGTAAAGTTGCTAATTACCTTAAATGCTAAAGTTGTCTGTGATAAGATTCAAACACACAACCTTTGGGTTGCTAGATATTCACATTATACGCCCACCAATCCACCCTGACCAACCACCATCCTTTTGTTTCTGCCTTAAGTAACCCTCTGTCTTATTCAACCATGCCAAACGTAAAATATCATACTAATTTGAGTGTCCCGGATTGACATTTGCTATGTTGCGTCTAGTCTGCAATGTATCCTCATGAGAACAAAAAACTTTCCATGATCCACCAGGTGGCATAGTGGAGAACTATGTTTGTAAAAATTACATAAGAAATGTGTCTATTCAGTAATGTGGATGCCTTGTATACATAAGTAGATATACAGTACCTGACTCATGCAACATCACTTGAAATCTTGCTATAATCTGCATGTAACAATCAATTTGTAATTTCTTACTGCACCCTGATTAATGGTATGCCTCCTCATTTGCCTGGGCTGAAGTTTGATCCTTTTTCAGGTGAAAATGGCAAATTAAGAGATCCGTTTTTTTCCTCCTCTGTCAGCAGGTCTGACCTCTCCCAATGTGACAGCGGCGGCCGCTGAAGGACGTCCTGATTGGCTGACACTGCACTTCCGCCTGCCATTGCCACACCGATCGTTACCAAGGTGTGAGAGGTCTGGTTGCCGTGTAGGCAGTTGATGAAGAAAAGGAATCGATGGAGTGAGGAATGATGAAGAAATGAGAAACGGAGACAGACAGGCCGCAGAAATGAGTGTGTCACTTTTGCAGTGACAAAATAACTTCAAACTAACATACTAACAGACTAATCATCATTAAAAAATGTAATCTTAAAGAGAAGAAATGTAACAGAACAAAATACACTTCATTTTGATATTAACTAATTCAATGAGAGACTGGAGGCTCAATTTATATTCTAATTGAATGAATTTTATAAAAGGATTAACAAGAAAAATGCCTGAGCTAGGAGGCTGAGTTCTTTGAATGTAAGCCTTACCAAATATGGCACAATCGTAACAAAATGATTTAGTTTTTATAAAAGTGGGTTTGATTTGTTTGAATGTTAACCCCAGACCTTGGTCTTGTGGTTCATTCAAGTGGTACTGTACAGAAGATATAAAAAAAAGTGGCATATTCGTATATCTTTCCTAAGAGAATCATTACAATAATAACTGGGCAACGCAGGCAGGGAAATGATTGATGACTATATGGAATTCTAAACTGCTCTTTGGTTGGTTTCGAGGCGAGCGAGGTTTATTTGTCTTCATATTGTGAGAGTCTCTGTTTATGTTCTGTCTCTGGAGAAACCACATGTCCTGAGAAATGACCCCACCCCCAGAAACACACCAAATATTAAGTTCTGTAAGGGCTATCAATTTCACTGTACTGGTCTGCCACTTTAGTAACTCAGTCTAACCCACTTTGAAAACCTGTCAATTAATCTTGAATTATTTCAGTGACAGAAGAGCTTTCTTCTTCTCTGGTCTGGCCTGTCCATCTTCTCCCGAAGGGGTGTATTTGGACTGTAGGTAGCTAGGTAAAGCAGTGGGTTTGCTTATTCTATGGAAACAAAATAAATATTTCAAATATACTCTGTTGAAAATGATATAATGTCACATATAGTGTATAATATAATTTAATGTTCAGTTATATTGTTTTGAACATGGACTTCACATAGGCCTATACAGCAGCAAATAGCCTGAAAATCACTAAGATGCATGTAGTGGTGAATGCAGGCAGAGTGCAGACATTCTTAAACATGACAATCATGCTCCATCAGAGTTTACGAGGAGTATATGCATCGGGTCAAGAGTACCGTGCAGCAATTGAGACATCCTCACTGCAGTCTGCACCTTTTCCACTATTTCCAGGCCAATTGATTTATTTCACATTATTAATGAACTTTGCTGCAGTTCCACTTGTCAGGCTTGGCCTGTGGGGGTCAATAACGAGAGGAAACTTGATGTTAGTGGATCCTGCTTAAGTGATTCTGTCGCGCTAACGATTCAATATATCAGGACAAATGTCAACCGCTTTTAATATGTTGATTCACCGTGCCTCATCTGCATAAGCGCTGGGCTTGGTGAGATCCAAACTTCGACTCAGCCCGACCAGGAGATATGTAATGGCAGGCTGAGAATTCGTTCAGCTTTCGGTAAATATTTGATGAAACAGGTATAGGCGGCTGAACGGAATGGACGGCTAGTGCAGAATAAATAAACCTACTTCCTGATGTGTCTTTGAATGCCACTCATCCTGGGATCGTCATTCTTTAGAACTGTTATGAACCAAAGTAGTATGACAAGTCATAATCTAGCTTTGAATGTTGATTGACATGTGTGCTTTCTCCATTATGCACTTAAAAGAAAGGTAACTATATGCTATATTGGTGTCCCTGTCCTTTATAGATTTCATAATTAAATAAACCTAAAAAGCAAGTATTTCTGCAAAAATGTGCTGAAGGGAGACTGATGACTGGAAGGGAGGTAATGTACAGCTAAGTTGTAATGTGGCGGTATAGGGCTTGTATTCATGTATGAGCAGCAGGCAGGGTGGGGGAGGCATGTAAACACTTAAGGTGACTAAACTGCTGGCTCTAGTTTTCTGGCCCGTAGCAGAAATCAGTGCGATGGATCGGTGAGGAGAGATTTAGTTGCAGGTGGCAGAGGTCGGTGGATTGTGTATTCTGTGCAGTCAATAATAAAGTTAGGACTTATGCCTGCTGAAAGTTAATGAGCATTCACAAGGACCTTGGAAAGTCATTTGCATCTGGGCATCGGCTTCTCACTTTAGCTGGGGAAGGGCCCAGGGGACCTGGAGTCATCTCAATACTGCAGTGACTGAAGAACAGGGAAAGATACTCATCCTCCCCGGTGGACACATTGTTCTAACAGGAGATACATTGGACAATTATACATTGTTCTAACAAGGGATAGAATGAACACTGTACATTACTCAATAGACATTTTAGCATTATAACTACCGTAGGCCTAAATAGCTAAATGATTTGGACATAATGAACATTTCGTTTTCATTTACCCAGGGGTAGATTACAACGTTCTATCTTTTTTGGTCATCTCAAAATGTTTTTTTTTATATATATATATATAATTATTGGAAAATAGTTCTAAGAATCACCGTTGAAACTTTTCACTTTCTTTTTTGTTCTATATTAAATTAACACTATCTTACCAGCTGGGGTGTATTGAGTGGTGAATCTCACTATGCCCCCTGTTGTGTTCTTGTCTTTGTGCTGCCATCAGAGTGGCTGTTGAGGCGGAACCCCAGTCAGCAAGAGTGGAAGAGGTAGAGTAGTCAATCAGAATATTCAGCGCACCCTTGAAGTCAACAACCATGGGTGTGCATGCATGGGGGATTTACTTTCTCACAAGGTCACAGTAGGCCACACCACACTGGCCATGTAATCATCCGACCTCACTGCTTCCACATCCACTGCTATGAGGCTGTAATCTGTCTGTCCCGCAGCTCAGCTCACCATAGGGCAGTGGTGGGAGGTTGCCGCCTGTTTTGTGGCACTACTCAATCCCCTGAAACAGCCATCAGAGACCCTCAGGTGGTGGTGGCCAAAGAACGTTTGCCATACAGGTACGTACGTATGCGGAGCCACTTGTTCAATATCATGCTCCCTCTGGGTATCTATCTGTAGCAGTGAGACTGGCAAGCTATCAGTACGCCACAAGTGGTCTTAGACACACAGCACACACTAGCTACAGACGATCAGTCTCACCTGAATTAAACACAACGCTGACAAAATCTGTTGTTCATCATCATATTCTCATCTAGTCAGCGCAGCAAAATAAAATGTGTTACGTTCTTAGCAATTCAAAACGAAAACGTGGACAGATAGTTGTCTACAATCAAATCATTTCACAATCATATGAATGAATTGTTAGGTGACTATCAAAATGAATGTTCATACCACTACTACAAAAAAGTTCTCGTTCCCTGGTCTGTAAATAGCTTTGCATTGCATTTGCATTGGCTCTTGGGTGCAAAATTGAGGCATATAGTTGTTAAAGTAGCCAAGGGGAAAAACATGTTTCATTACTGTGCTTGGTGCCATTTCTTCCCGACATTACGAAGGAGTAATGGGAGATCAGGGGCAGAAACAGATTGCTCTGCTACTCACAACCAACGGGCCTCATTTGAATGTGCCACCGTGACGCACCTCACTGCTTTGTTAGTCAAGTATGAGGCCCTTTTTCCTCCTTCTATTTTGAATATATCTATAAAGAGAGAGTAGATGCTACACTGTTCTGACAAGAGACAAATGTTTCATTCAAATGCTGCTTTCGCATATTGTGGAAGAAGTAATGAATTCCTGTGCCACGGCAGGCCCGGTTCACCGTGTCAACGCCTGAGCAAGGTGGAAGCGTCGCTCCACAGCAGCAAAATTAAATTTAATGTTCCATTCGCCACGGGATAGGTGCATAAATCAAGGCTTTTGATTTGCATGGACTGTGGTGAACAACCCCATCCCATGCAAAAATAAAGCAGGGATGCAATATGATGTCAGGGATAGAACAATGCAATCTCAGGCTTCCTAATAAAAGTAAGCAAGAGGCGGGGGCCGTTTAATTCAGACTTGTATTATGTCGCTCTGATGTCAAGTGTATTATTAAAAACCCAGCTTCCGCCCTCCTCTTTTCATTTAAGAAAGGAAACCCATTTCAAAAGTTATTTCTTTCCTGCCGTGTTTTAATGCCGACACAGTAAACAACACAAATGAAACTTTTGTCAAATGAAGAAAGCCATATGGAATGTATTTATATCAAAAACAAACTAACAGAAAAATGGGAACCACTACTTTATTTTATAGGACAGAACAGAACAAGTAATTCCTGTACAGGGTGTAGACTAATGAAATCACTAGCCTGTATATCGAATCAGAAAAGCTACAATGGTGATTACTTTGAATGTAATACTTGACAAGATATTGCGGACATAATATTTGTTTTGGTAGTTGTGCTTCAAACGCAAATGGACTCCGTCCGGTTTTATTGATCTCGCTAAATGGGAAATTAGTACAGCTATTCCTTCAAAAAAAAGACAATTGTGCTACCACTTTTGACTTCTCTTTGTCATGGGGTTCACGAGGGAGGCAGTGGATCCAAATGCAGGAGAGGAGAAGCACAATGAGATGACATTACAGTCAGAAAGCTTCAGCGCTTAAACACTAATAAAATGTTAGTTGAAGAGGCTGCTCGACTGGGGATCCTCACTGTAGCAAATGTTATTCAATTGGTCAGAATACCTTTCTGTTTATATAATAACCATCATCAGTACAAGGACAGAATATTGACAGAGAATCAGGGAACATGCAGGGAAGGGAGAGGTTCTCAGCAATTTCCTATTCATTAATTAGCCAACAGCTGCCTTGAATTTGATGATTTATGTCACTCCGTCCCTCTCCCAAAGCCACTACATGCATATAAACAAACACACATGCAATCACGCCCCAAGCTCACACACAGACATACAGTTGAAGTTGGAAGTTTACATACACTTAGGTTGGAGTCATTAAAACTTGTTTTTCAACCACACCACAAATTTCTTGTTAACAAACTATAGTTTTGGCAAGTCGGTTAGGACATCTACTTTGTGCATGACACAAGTCATTTTTCCAACAATTTTTTACTGACAGATTATAATATATATATAATATAATATAATATAATTCACTTCATCACAATTCCAGTGGTTCAGAAGTTTACATACACTAAGTTGACTGTGCCTTTTAAACAGCTTGGAAAATTCCAGAAAATTATGTCATGGCTTTAGAAGCTTCTGATGGGCTAAATGACATCATTTGAGTCAGTTGGAGGTGTACCTGTGGATGTATTTCAAGGCCTACCTTCAAACTCAGTGCCTCTTTGCTTGACATCATGGGAAAATCAAAAGAAATCAGCCAAGACCTCAGAAAAACAATTGTGGTCCCCCACAAGTATGGTTCATCCTTGGGAGCAATTTCCAAACACCTGAAGGTACCACGTTCATCTGTACAAACAATAGTACACAAGTATAAACACCATGGGACCATGCAGACTTTGGTGCGAAAAGTTAAAATCAATCCCAGAACAACAGCAAAGGACCTTGTGAAGATGCTGGAGGAAACATGTAGAAAAGTATCTATATCCACAGTAAAACAAGTCCTATACCGACATAACCTGAAAGGCCACTCAGAAAGAAGCCACTGCTCCAAAACCGCCATAAAAAAGCCAGACTACGGTTTGCGACTGCACACGGGGAAATGTCCTCTGGTCTGATGAAACAAAAATAGAACTGTTTGGCCATAATGACCATCGTTATGTTTGGAGGAAAGACGAAGAACACCATCCCAACCGTGAGGCACGGGATTGGCAGCATCATGTTGTGGGGGTACTTTGCTGCAGGAGGGACTGGTGCACTTCACAAAATAGACGACATAATGAGGATGGAAAATTTGGTGGATATATTGAAGCAACATCTCAATACATCAGTCAGGAAGTTAAAGGTTGGTCGCAAATGGGTCTTGCAAATGGACAATGACCCCAAGCATACTTCCAAAGTTGTGGCAAAATGGCTTAAGGACAACAAAGTCAAGGCATTGGAGTGGCCATCACCAATCCCTGACCTCAATCCCATAGAACATTTGTGGGTAGAACTGAAAAAGTGTGTGCGAGCAAGGAGGCCTACAAACCTGACTCAGTTACACCAGTTCTGTCCAGAGGAATGGGTCAAAATACACCCAACTTATTTTGGGAAGCTTGTGGAAGGCTACCCGAAATGTTTGACCCAACTTCTTATGGCTGAGATCCCGTTAACGGGATCGATATGACAACAGCCAGTGAAAGTGCAGGGCGCCAAATTCAAACAACAGAAATCTCATAATTAATATTCCTCAAACATACAAGTATCTTATACCATTTTAAAGGTAATCTTGTTGTTAATCCCACCACAGTGTCCGATTTTTAAAAAGCTTTACAGCGAAAGCACCACAAACGATTATGTTAGGTCACCGCCAAGTCACAGAAAAACACAGCCATTTTTCCAGCCAAAGACAGGAGTCACAAAAAGCAGAAATAGAGATAAAATGAATCACTAACCTTTGATGATCTTCATCAGATGACACTCATAGGACTTCATGTTACACAATACATGTATGTTTTGTTCGGTAAAGTTCATATTTATGTAAAAAAATCTCAGTATACATTGGCGCGTTATGTTCAGTAGTTCCAAAAACATCCGGTGATTTTGCAGAGAGCCACATCAATTTCCAGAAATACTCATAATAAACTTTGATCAAAGATACAAGTGTTATTCATGGAATTTTAGATCCACTTCTCCTTAATGCAACCTCTGTGTCAGATTTCAAAAAAACTTTTAAAGCAAACCATGCAATAATCTGAGTACGGCGCTCAGAGCCCAATCAAGACAAAAAGATATCCGCCATATTGTGTAGTCAACAGAAGTCAGAAATAGCATTATAAACATTCACTTACCTTTGATGATCTTCATCAGAATGCACTCCCAGGAATCCCAGTTCCACAATAAATGTTTGTTTTGTTCGATAATGTCCATAATTTATGTCCAAATAGCTACTTTTGTTAGCGCGTTTTGTAAACAATTCCAAAGTCACGAAGCGCGTTCACTGGGGGCAGACGAAATGTCAAAAAGTTCCGTTACAGTCCGTAGAAGCATGTCAAACGATGTATAGAATCAATCTTTAGGATGTTTTTAACATAAATCTTCAATAATGTTCCAACCGGAGAATTCCTTTGTCTTCAGAAAAGCAAATGGAACAGAGCTCGCTCTCACGTGAACGAGCGTCACGAGCTCAAAGCATTCTGCCAGACCTCTGACTCATTCCCCTCTCATTCGGCCCCACTTCACTTTAGAAGCCTCAGACAAGGTTCTAAAGACTGTTGATATCTAGTGGAAGCCTTAGGAAGTGCAACATGACCCATATCCCACTGTATCTTCAATAGGGAATGAGTTGAAAAACGACCAACCTCAGATTTCCCACTTCCTGGTTGGATTTTTTCTCAGGTTTTTGCCTGCCATATGAGTTCTGTTATACTCACAGACATCATTCAAACAGTTTTAGAAACCTCAGAGTGTTTTCTATCCAAATATACTAATAATATGCATATATTAGTAACTGGGACTGAGTAGCAGGCCGTTTACTCTGGGCATCTCTGGGCACCTTATTCATCCAAGCTACTCAATACTGGCCCCAGCCATAAGAAGTTAAACAATTTAAAAGGCAATGCTACCAAATACTAATTGAGTGTATGTAAACTTCTGACCCACTGGGAATGTCATGAAAGAAATAAAAGCTGAAATTTTTACCAGGATTAAATGTCAGGAACTGTGAAAAACTGAGTTTAAATGTATTTGGCTAAGGTGTATGTAAACTTCCGACTTCAACTGTACATACTTTGTGGCCACTCCAACATTGCTCATCATAATATTTATATATTCCTTCATTCTTTTTTTTAACTTTTAGGTTTGTGTGTATTATGTGTATTGTTGTGAATTGTTAGATATTACTGCACTGTTGGAGCTAGAAACACAAGAATTTCGCTACACCCGCCTTAACATCTGCTAAACATGTGTATGTGACCAATAACATTTGATTTGATACACACACACAGGCTGGGATGGTGGTGGTTATAGAAAGCACAAAATGGACATTTCCTCCTCCAGTAAGATCATGGGTAATTCAAAATAGGTTTCATTAGAAATCAGACACACACACGCGCACACACACGCGCACACACACACACACACACACACACACACACACACACACACACACACACACACACACACACACNACACACACACACACACACACACACACACACACACACACACACACACAAAGTAGGTCTAAAGTCCCATTAGGAATCAGCCTGATCGATACCCAGTGAATTAGAGTGCTGCTGATCTGATTAACTCCCCATTATTTTCTACCAGCCCTTATTTAGGATGCATGATGAGAAAATATCCCACTTTCATTTCCTGTGCACCTTTCGAAAGAAATATAAACATCCCGGTATGCATTGACTGCATTAAGTTCACCTTGCCTGGGAAAACCCTTATGCTCTTTAAAATATCTGAATACTCTACCTTATAGATTTCTCTTTGCAGAGCCTAAAATGTAACTCTATGCATTGCTAGGCCGTTATTCTTTTCATTCTCAGCACAGGCCTTAGTCTTACAGTACATGGCATCCTCCTCCGATCCCTGAGAATTCTCCTGCGAACTCTGATCTCTGACCTGTCAACCCTGAAAGGAAAAGGGCTAGGATCATGCAGGTTATTGAAATGAAATGGATCTACTCTAAATCAGTTTTCCTCCCCTCTCTGTTTTAATGCCAGAGGAGAGGTAGAGGCGAGGCATGAGCGGCACGAGGGGAGAGAGAGCAGACAGAAGAGCACGCCAAGTCCTCCCAAGGCATGATGGGATTAGTGGCCTGGCTATCGAGCGATATTGCAACAGCCCCGGATAGAGAAGTTCAGGTGTAGCGGCTCACCCCTGTAGTTAAAGAGATTATCAACAATGAAGATAATCTACGGAAAAGTTACTCCACTCCACGGCCATGATGAAAACTCTGCGTCTTTTTGAACAAATTCCCAGAAAAGGCTTTATATTGTATAGGAGTGCTACAGCAAGGCGGACTATACAGGTGGCCGTGCACTCACCCTCTGATCCCCTGCTGCATCTCTCCACTCCGCAAACTTAATAACAAAGATAGAAGGGATGATACTCTTTTATATTAAAAGCCATATATTCTGATTAATTCTACTTTCTCCTAAAGTTGATATTCCCGGCCAAAGAGGGGGCAAAAGATATTCTGGTATTGTGAAATGGAGAAACAGAGAAAGCTTTGTTTGTGATAACCTTCTATTATCAGTTCAATTGGAAAATAAAAATGTTATGATCAGAACATTCCGATTCAGTGTTTATCTACGAATAGTATCTACACTGTGCAGTATTTGGGGCGACTTTGAGCATGTCTGAAAACCCTCCTCAGTATTGTCAGATGGCTTTGGCCTGAGTAAAGCCTGCAGCTGCTTCTCTGACGCTGTGGCTACAGTTAATGGCAAACTCTTAATTTGGCGTGAACAGCAATCAAAGTGAATCATTTACACTTGTTTTTATGGCTCTGCAGAGAACAGTGTTTTTGGGTCACTTTTATGAGGGATGGAGGAGAGGAGGAAGTTCCAGGCATTGTGAAACAGGGAGGCCATCTGTGGCTTTCTCTGCTCTGAGAAATATTAACTGTTAATGACCGTATGTCTCCACACACACAAGCAGTCCTGCTAGACTGTGACAGATCACAGTAAAAACAGATCACCATGCACAGGACACACACGACACCGTTCACTCAACAGATCCTTCTATGTCTATTTGTGCATAAACATTCCTCTCAGGGATTTGTAATGACAGTTATAACACGTCGTAACACATAATAGTGTGTGTGTGTGTGTGTGTGTGTGTGTGTGTGTGTGTGTGTGTGCTGTCTCTTATACACATCTAGATGTGTATAAGAGACAGGTGTGTGTGTGTGTGTGTGTGTGTGTGTGTGTGTGTGTGTGTGTGTGTGTGTGTGTGTGTGTGTGTGTGCCTGCGTGCATGTCTGTGTCTGTAAACGTGGGTAGGGCAAATTCAGGACAAGAGGACTGTGAGAAAAATGTACAACCTTATACAGCAGCGACTCAAATCAATTCTAAAGCAGAGGCAGAAGGAATTCCTGTATCAATGAGCCCCCGGACCTCGTCAAGACGGAGAGGAACAAGTACACAGAAGAAGAGGGGTAAAGAAATAAGCAGGCGCTGAAAAAACTTCCCTGGATTTCCAACTTGCAAATAAAAAAGCTAAGCAATCAATCATGCAGGAGGGCCCTCATTCCTGGCTAGTTCTTCCTGGGAGCAGCGGAATGAAATCGGACAAGACTAGAATATGCAAAGTTGCTCGATCTTTCAGGAGGGCTGTGTGTCGAAGGGGGATGGGGGGGTGGGGGGGGGTGACTAAAATAGACAAATGGGCATTCCAGGAGAAGACATGGAGGCCTGTTAAAAGTTTACTGTCACAAACACTAATTAATCACCCGGCCAGTGGCTATTAATCATATATTAATGAGATAGTCTCTTTACTTTGGCCTGTCCAGGCCTCCCCTCGGTCCGTGTACCCTGGAAGCCACATTGGACAGAAGGCATCCAAGACTCAATTAATCTCCCAGCACCTCCGCCCGCTCCAGACAGACACCTTCATTGAAAGGAAGCAAATAGCAAGGACATTTAAACTGTCCATATTTCAGCGTGTATTTTTGGAAACACTTAATCACACAGAAAGCCTTGTGGAGATGTTCTCTGTCTACTTTAAAGGAGAGAATAAGAGACCGAATAAAGGGATGCCAGACAGAGGGATGTCTTGTGTCTTTATTTCATGTTTAATCATTTTTTTTTCGTTACTGAAAAGGTGAAAGTGACAAGGCTGAAATGGACTTGACAGATCACTTCGAGCGATGCCTTTTGGATTGTTGAAATTGCATCTCTAAATACATTTAGTGATGTTAAATGAAAAACCTCATGCTCGGCTCAACCTTGGTATTCTCATTGCTCTCCAGATATTGATTGGGCTGCTACATTAACAGAGTGCTTTGAACATAGGTTGCCATTCTCTTGTAGTTATTTCATTTCATTCAGCAGGCTGGAGCTTGGTTCACTTCACAGAAAGGCTGTCTACGGTGCAATCTCTCAATCACGATTGAAAAATATTAACAAAATGAGTAATTTAACATCATAGTAAGTCATCCTATTGCTTACTGTTTTTACAGTTCCCTGCAGAACCATTCTCAGATTTTATTTGACAGAGTGAAAGAGGATATATCTATGATGTACCGTGTAAATACTGCAATGTGGATTTGATTGAATTGGTCCTTTACTTAATTTTCATCAGTGAGGGGAGGCTGCACAATCGTCGGTGTAAAGCCCTGCCGGCGGCGGCCATATTGTTTTCATTCCCATGGAGATGAATAACCTGAGTCCAGTGGCTGATTTAGATGCTGTGGAAAATTGCATTGCTTTTCCCCAGCCTCCATTCCCAGCATGTTGTCTGCCAGTGTCCCTCATGATATTCTCTTTGATTGGGTAGAATAAAATATGGTCGGGTTCTGACAGGCACAAATTAGTCTGGGACAATGTCCCTGACATCCCTCAGCTACAACTAGAGACTATGGGAGTGGGCTGGTAGGAGGGGGTTGATAAACTAGATGTTAGGAGGGTGTTGTTGTACAGTACCTATTGATGCATTCATTAAATAGGCCTAATTTAAACATTGTTCAGGGATTTTAATATATAACGGAAGTTGTGAATTTTAACAAGCAGGCTACAGTTATTAGATGAAAAAGCGCCCCCTCCCCTTTCATATAACAAGGATTTACTCACATTGTAAATCATGTGTACAACAGAAGTGAGACTGAGGAAAGTAATGTCTTAGCAGTCGAACATGGACTGGGACCAGGCTTGTCTTTAGAGTGGGGCTATCTGTGGTTGTAATTGAGGCATCATTTACCAGCCAGGCTGCTAAGGCACTAACAGTTATGAAGCTGCCTGCTTTGCTGTAATTACCCAGACTAAAGGAACTAGCTAGGTGATTCATGTGTCGCTCTCCAGGCCCAACGTGCTTAGCTCCGTTTGGGGTGATTACAATGAAAAAGCCATTAGCTGCCCGTTGCGCTTGTAGCTGTATCAAAGAGTAAATGCTGTTGAACTAATGGAGTTAAAACACTCCTGGTTATTGTTCTTCCCAGCGCCAAAAACTGCCCACTTTCTACGTAAAGAATGTTTCTCTGTGTAGCTCTCTCATAGTGTGTATGAGACTACTACATGGCTAAGGTCCACATATTGGTTCATCTTTACCAGACGCTCTTATCCAGGGTAACTTACGGGAGCATTTAGGGTTAAGTGCCTTGCTCAAAAGCACATCGACAGATTTGTTCACCTGGTCAACTCGGGGAATCAAACCAGCAACCTTTTGTTTACTGGCTCAACACTCTTAACCATTAGACTACCACGTTTCCATCCAGCCAGCCAATAACCTTGGCAATATAGGACTCTGGGGTATTGGTGTTGGGCATATCAAACAAGTAATAATCAATCTGTCCTTGAACATAAAAATCAACAAATACTGCACAACAAACCCTGTAGAACTGTCTGAGGCCTGGGCTGAGATGCTAGTGACAATAGGTCTTGGCTTCATCCGGTTGGTTTTCTTTGACAGGCAGGCCAGGGCAGCAGGCCAGGGCAGTAAGGCAGGGCATGTGTCCTGTCCTCCCAGGGAGGGCGATGTGAGGGACATGCAGTTGTGTGTGGCTGACCTGTGTGCTTCCTCTGCAGAAATGTTTACCGCACGTTGGGCATTTATAAACTGGAGGAGTGCATTAAACAGTGGCGGTGTCAGTGCATGCTAATGGAGAGAGCTGCAGTGTTGTCCTGGCCTTATGCTGATCAGCCAGGGGGTCAGCCAGCCTACACACTCTGTCTGTCCTACCTCAGACACATACTAATCCACGGAGGGAAGGAGCCAGCACTGCACTCTGGACAACCTGCACCCTGGACAACCTGCACTTGGAGATACGAGGGACCGTTCCTTCTAAAACTGGTTAGTAATAATACCAATTTTGGGATATTAGAACTTGCGAAACTATAGCATTAAGGGCTCAATTCAATCCGTAGCGCTGAAGATCTGCGCTGTAGTGTGATTGAAATGTATGTTCCCGCATACGTGGAGACCTCATTCATGGTAAACGCTGCATATGTCAGCTCAATCGGAATTAGCTTTACATTTTCAATTGCGCTATAACAGCACTATGTATTTAATCGAGGCGCTAGTCTCTGACGATCAATAGTGAAAGCCTTTACTGTTTTGTGTGTCCTAGTTTTCATCTCCCCACAGGTACGTTGTGCCTCATTAGCAAAATGGAGCTAAATAAACCATGTGTACACTCACAACTCCCAGATCATCAACTTCAGACAAAACAGGAAATCATGTGTGAGGTAATAATTCTGTGGTTCAGAGAATTTAAAGACACAGTCTGTACTGTAAGTGTAATCTGGTGGGCCTATGCACCCAGGGGCTGATTCAGACTTAGGACATGTATGCCTTTCTTATGCACACCTTTCCTACACACTTCACAGTAGTTGGTACATATACTTAGAGGGGAAAGTATTCACACCCCTTCACTTTTTCCACATTGTGCTGTGTTACAGCCTGATTTAAAATTGATTGCATTCATATTTTTTGGTCCCTGGCCTACGCACAATACCCCATAATGTCATAGTGGACTTACCCACAAAGTAATCGCTGCCAAAGGTGCTTCTACAAAGTATTAAAGGCACTGTACCTAATGCAGGCGCGCTCTACAGGTGTGGCTACCTTGCACGCACTGAATACATTTAATTCAACAGCTGAAAAATGTCCCGCTTGCTGGCCAACAGATTTTCTTGTGACGTTTTCAGTCATTAGGGTTTTCAGTACATTTATCTTAAGACATCTCTTCAAATATGGTGTACCTTTAATTAGGATTTTGTTGACAGACTCACTAGAATACATTGAGAGAACAGGTTCAGAATACAGAAATCCATCTAAATATATGCATATTAATTTCCGTTTCAGCACCAACTGGTAGATTGAAAAATACCCTGATTTGGTTAGGAAAGTATGTACGAATCATAAAAAACTGGTTTGGACAGCCTTTGCATACTAATTATATTGATGAATCATAAATACAGTGGTTTGATTCATCCTGAAAGTTGTCGTATTCAAGTTCAATCCATGAGATATTGGAAGGTGAGAAAAAATGTACAATAGGAGTTGAACAATAGTCCTATAAATCTACCCTAATCCTCACTAATCATGGAACTGTATGATAATGGTCCAATCATTGTGAACAAGGGCATTTCTAGGAGTTGAAGACATTTGGGGCTTAGCCCAAAGCCAGTAAGGGGTTCCGGGGGCATCCCCACCCCTGCAAAAAAAAGGAATTTCAACGGCTAAATGCATGAATTTGGTGCACTTTGAGATGAACATTGAGAGATTAGAACATTGAGAGATTAGATATTTTTCATGTAACTTCCACCTTCCCACCTGCCAAAACAGTCACTGCCAGTACTCAATTACAGTAGCTACCATGACTCTAACCTCTCAACAACATTCAAACATAGACTCTGACCTGTCCGATGAGCCAAACTGATTAAAGAATCCCACAGTAACCAAACACCCTCACCCTCTCACACATGAACACACATGCACTGCAGTAATTGGAATCCATAGAGCAGCTTTTACTGATACTGTCTACGGTGTTCTCACCCCTCCTCTGTCTCTCTCCATCACTTTCTCTGTGTCATCTGCTGCTGTCTCTCTTGTCTGCCCTTGTCTGTTTCTGTCTCTCTTCTCTTCCCTCCTCTCTTATCCTGTCCTGGTTGTAAAAAGTGTAAAAGTAAAAAAATATATATATAATAATTTCACAGGCTTTTTCACCTCACCTGCAAATTCTTTGTAAACCATGTTTTTTGTTGTCGTACTTTTTACCCCCTTTTCTCCCCAATTGGTAGTTACAGTCTTGTCCCATTGCTGCAACTCCCGTACGGACTCGGGAGAGGCGAAGGTCGAAAGCTATGCGTCCTCCAACACACTAAAATACCATGTCGCACTGCTTCTTAACACACTGCTCGCTTAACCCTGAAGCCAGCCACACCAATGTGTCGGAGGAAGCACTGTACAGCTGGCGACCGAAGTCAGCGTGCATGCGCCCAGCCCGCCACAAGGAGTTGCTAGAGCATGATGGCACAAGGACATCTCACCAGACGACGCTGGGCCAATTGTGCACCGCCTCATGGGTGTCGTGGCCGGTTGCGACAAAACCTGGGATCAAACCCAGGTCTGTAGTGACGCCTCAAGCACAGCGATGTAGTGACGCCTCAAGCACTGCGATGTAGTGACGCCTCAAGCACTGTGATGCAGTGCTGCCTTAGGCCCCTGTAAACCATGTTTTACTTTTTCACTGTCTGTATTTCACCTGTTATAATTTCTGCAAAGAAATAAAACTTATTAGAATCTATAGAGTAGCTTGAAGTGATACAGTCTACTGTGTTCTCAACCTACCTCTGTTCTCTCTCCATCTTTCTTTGTGTCTTGTCTGGTGTCTCTCTCCATCATCTACTGGGGTGGCAGGTAGCCTAGCGGTTAGAATGTTGGGCCTTAACTGGATGGTTGCTGGTTCAAATACCTCAGTTGATAAAGGTGAAAAATCTGTTAATGTGCCCTTGAGCAATGCAATTTACTTAAAATTGCTCCAGGGGTGCTGCACAACAATGGCTGACACTGTAAAACATAACTTTTTCACTGTACCTATCTGGTGTATGTAACAATAAATTCTGGTGTTTGTCTTTAGTTGTGCAATCCAAAACGGCCAAGGGGATACTGGGGTATCTTAACTTGTGTAGGGCTTGTGTCTGGGTCACCTAAATCAGCCTCCTCCTCTTCCCTACCAGTTGCCCCTGGCTGCTGCTGTTCTAAGTACTCCACTGGCCTACTATTCTTATCTGTCCTCCTCCTTGGCTCATCTGCAAGGTAGCAAGGTAGAGGTGCAACGTGTCATTTGTTCATTTTAAAGTACTGACACGACCAGGGCAACTCAGCTGTGAAGAAGAATTCAAGTGTCCCCATAACAGAGCAACCCAACTCCAAACATGACAGATAAGAAGCAACATAGCCCCTAGGCCATATGAATATAAAGAGACATGAGAAAAAAATATTAAATATTAAGACCTCTGATTCATTTAATTTAGTCAGTTCTACCAGCTAATCTGAGATTTTTTGATTACGTAACATTTGAGGACACATAACTTAAGGACCAATATACTGTAATAACAATGTTATTTTTCACATACATTTTAACCCTCCCCCTTCCCTTCTAAGTTCAATTTCAAGTTTGTTTATTTGTCATATACTGTACACATGATTAAAAAAAAGTGACTGCCAAAATAATGGAAACACTTGAGTGAATGAGGGATACAACGTGTATTGAAAGCAGATGCTTCCACACAGGTGTGTCTCCTGAGTTAAGCAATTAACATCCCATCACGCTTAGGGTCATGTATAAAAACGCTGGGCAGGCCATTATTTTGGCTACCATGGCTGTGCCCCCATAGGATGACAATGCCCCCATCCACAGGGCACGAGTGGTCACTGAATGGTTTGATGAGCTTGAAAACAATTCAAACCACATGGCACGGCCATCTCAGTCACCAGATCTCAATGCAATTGAACACTTATAGGAGATTCTGGAGCGCCGCCTGAGACAGCGTTTTCCACCACCATCAACAAAACACCAAATTATTGAATTTCTTGTGGAAGAATGGTGTTGCATCCCTCCAATAGAGTTCCAGGCACTTGTAGAATCTATGCCAAGGTCCATTGGAGCTGCTCTGGTGGCCCAATACCCTACTAAGACACTTTATGTTGGTGTTTTCTTTATTTTGCCAGTTACCTGTACATGGAGTACACAGTGCAATGAGATGCTTACTTCCAGGTTCACCACTCGACAATACAACAACAATAGAACAAGTAAGTAGCTAAGTGAATAAAAAGAGTAATATATATAAAAGCTCAACTAAATAATTTCACCAATGATTTTTTTTTTTACAAATAGCTACATAGCCTATATGGAAATAAACATGTTTACCTGTAGAATGGAATAGGTTATGACCGCTATGATTCATTTTTTAAATATCTAGTTGTAGTAAAGTTCAGCTTCAGTCCACTGTGGGGGGGGGGGGGGGGGGCACCGTGTCACTGTAAGAAGTTATGTTCTCTCATCTCTCAGCTAGCTAGCCAGCCAGTAGCTACCGAAGTGGCTAATCAGTCACGCTAGCTACAGAAACGAAACCCATCAAATACACTAGCTGGAAATAAACAAATTGACTTATTTTAACATCCTTAGCTTGCCCATTCACTAAATATACAGTTAAATAACTCTGACTGACACCCAATAGCTTAAGAAAGTTGAGCGCTAACGGAACTCTATTAGCGTTAGCCAACCTTTTTGCTGAGGGAGACTAGCTAGTTAGCTACCTGTCAACCAGGGAGGCTGCTGAGGGGAGGACGGCTCATAATGGTGGAATGGAGTCAATCGAATGGTATCAACCTCATGGAAACCTCATCTTTAATGTGTTTGATACCATTCTATTGATTCCATTACTGAAATGATTATGAGCCGTCCTCCCGTCAGCAGCCTCCACTGCTGTCAACCCTGCACAAACCTGTGGCTAACTCTGCTGCTGATGCACTTCTCTCCACCTCATTCACTGTTGCCTGCTCATGCTCAACCTGCTCGCTTTTTTTGCCTCTCTTTCAGAGGAAGTTTTGAATATCCACATTTGCACTGTGCTTTGCTCCAGACTTTGAGTGACAGGCGTTTTGCTGAGTGATGACATTGACATCTAACCGGCGCTGTAGGGTTGGGGGAGGGGTCAAGGTGCATTATCGGTCCACTGCGTTGTGTAATCTCGACCAATCACAACCGGCACTCCAGGGGCTTCTTGCAGTGCCTGCTACTGCCTAGCGCAGTATATAGTGTTGTTGGTTATGGAAACATATAAGACTGAAATAATGACTTTTTTATTCTTATTTTTATTGGACCATTAAAAGGTTTGGGACTGGACCAAAATTATCCGGAAGCCCAGGCCTAATGACGTCACTGGTCGTGAACCGTGCGCCAGGCTCCAGGTTTAAACTGCTATGTGTGATCTGAGTTCCAGAACTATTCAGATAGGCTATTTTTTATTGCGTAACGTTAGCCTAATATAATCCAGTATGGCTACCGACCCTCAGGAACAACAGCACAGTCGTGACAGAGGAAAGAAAGATATGGATAGTGCAAAATGGAGGCTAGAAATGGAAGGAAACTAACACTGAAGCGACAGTTATAAATGTATGTGGGTATTACTGACGGTGGCTCCCGATAGTGGCTATTATTTAACATGATACAAATTGTAATATAAAACTGAGAAAAGCCTGGGCATATAATTAAAACTTTAAATCAAATCAGCAGGTTCAGCGCTACAGAAGCCTCTATAGCTTGGGTCTCCAAATTTCATACCCTCAAATTATGAGGGCATACAATTCAAATTCTGAATAACGGCACAACTATTTATAGCCTACTTCACTGTGGAAAAGGGGCCGCAATACATGTCATGTTGATCTCATTTTCAGTTTGCTCCATATGACTGGTTTCACATTCGTCTCCAGGGATCATAAGGACAAATCATCTAAAACAATTGCTATGTGTATTTACAATCCCCTGACTAATTGACTAATTGACCTACAGTAGCTCTTATCAATTAGTAAACTACACTGCACGGAGAATGCTGTTATTTATTTAGGGTAAAAATTAAGTAGATGCTTTTCCCACTTGGAACTGGCAGGTTCGCCCTCACGCGTAAAGGTGGTGGAACTATTAGGGAATCAAGTCGATTTCAGAATACAGCGTATCTGTAGACACACCACCATTTCTTTGATCGCCACCCCACACCCGTACCTCACTAGCACTGGCCATTTCCCCATGCTTAAGTTCAAGGTCAGAATACGAGTAGAAAGAAAAGTGCATAAAAAGGGAGTAAAGTTACATTTACACTCGCGTAACTCGGGTCTGAATTTCGCTCTCAATGAATATGGCTCTATGCACTTAAGTTGGTGGCTCTAAACCAACTCATCCTTCCAGTATTTCCAACCCAAGGACCAAGTGTCTTGCTCCGTTGGGCTCAAATGTTCAGGATTTTCCACAAGTAGTAAAATCTGTTATTACTGCTTGCTATCCTCTAGAGAAAATAAGAATGCCTCACTCCTATTCACTGCAGTTCATAATCATTAGATTTTTGGTAAGTAAAGAGTTAATGTAGACAGGTCTGGTAATGGTGTGAAACTCATGGCTCCCCTGGTGGACACCTCCTGCTGGTTAATCACCTTTTAAATGTGCGTTGGAGCAGCGCAAACACACACACACACACACACACACACTCACACACACGTACACAGGGAGTTCTGTGTGGAAACAACGCAAACCCTTTTGAGACTCTGGGTTTGTCTTTCAAATGGACTTCTGGCCAACAGCCTGGAGGGATAAGACAGAGATGTGTTGCTAGATACCTTCAAGACCCACACACTCTAATGTATGTATGTGATCTATCTTCTGTGAAGAGCTTATGTGAACACTATGAGGAAAACACTCACTCGCTGACCTTTCTCGTCTCTCCTGTCCGTCCTTCAATGACGTTTGCAGGACATTTGTTAACACCCTTTTAAAGGGATAAGTGATGGGCCAGAATCAAATATGAATCTCAGACAAATGATCCTAATCAACCACTCAGGATAGCCATTGGCATAATCAGGGGGCATGTAGAATCAGAGGCCAAAACAGAATCCCATTTCCATCAATGACCTCCAGACTGTGACACTTATCTGTAATAATGGCCCCCGTGTGGTAGCAGATGACATAATAAACATGCGACCCTATGGCCAGGTTTGTCAGTAGAAGTGTCCTTTAACGGCAAATACACTCTCTAATTGGTTTGCCTCTCCCATGGCGGTGGCAGCCCTGCCTGTAATTGCCCACGAAAAGGGTGTGGAGAGTGTGTCGGAGTGTGGCGCAGCCCCTTGTAGGTCCGAGCTGATCGGTGCACTCATGTCCTTCAGTGCATTACCCAGGGATCACCTGGAGGAGGGTGACACAGATAGATCTCCCCCATGTGCCCCATGGGGGTGTCTGATGGCTTTAAAGCAAGGTAGCCACGGGAGACCCATTGACCTTGGGACAGGAGATGGGGGTCACGCGTGATGGAGTGTGTGTGTGTGTGTGTGGGGGGGGGGGGGGGGTTTAGAGGACTCTGGGATGGGATGGAGAGAGGAGGGTAATATTGGGGAGGAGAGAGGACAGTCACTCTGCACTCTCCTGTCACTTGATCCCCTGTGCAGTCACTGTTGCTTTAATCAAGGACAATGCTGCAAAGAACACACTGCCACTGCCCACACAGTCCAATTTATAATGTGTGTGTGTGTAACGGATGTGAATGGCTAGCTAGTTAGCGGGTACGCGCTAATAGCATTTCAATCAGTTACGTTACTTGCTCTGCAAGGGTCGCGGCTTTGCGATGGGTAACGACGCTTCGTGGGTGTCATTGTTGATGTGTGCAGAGGGTCCCTGGTTCGCGACCGAGGTCGGGCGAGGGGATGTACTAAAGTTTTACTGTTCCATTGGTGCCGTGACCCGGATCACTGGTTGCTGCGGAAAAGGAGGAGGTTGAAAGGGGGGTGAGTGTAACGGATGTGAAATGGCTAGCTAGTTAGCGGGTACGCGCTAATAGCGTTTCAATCAGTTACGTCACTTGCTCTGAAACCTAGAAGTAGTGTTTCCCCTTGCTCTGCAAGGGCCGCGGCTTTTGTGGAGCGATGGGTAACGACGCTTCGTGGGTGTCAGTTGTTGATGTGTGCAGAGGGTCCCTGGTTCGCGTCGGGGCGAGGGGATGTACTAAAGTTATACTGTTACATGTGCAAGTGTATGTACATTGTGAATGGATGACTATCTAAGCTCATTTGTGTGCCAGCATGAGCACGTGCAGAACTGTGTGTGTTTGGTGGTGAGCTGGTGCGTCAGTTCAATGTACATGTGATAGCGTATGTCTGTCAGTGTGTTTATATGACTGCAGCTCCGGGAACCAGCCAGGCCAGGGCTTGCTGTTCCGCGGGAATAGCAGGAATAGCATGGCCCCCTGCGCTTGCAACAGGAAGGAATGACTTGGTCAACTCAGCGTTCAGCACAGACATGTTTGTGGACAGCCCAGAGGAAACTTGTGTCTGTGTGGTAATGTCAGCGCTAATGTTATGATTGGTTGGCTAGAGGGCCTTTGATGACACGCTTAATGAGAGGTCTTAGGGAGCAGCCCAGCAGGACGAGGGGGAGACCTCCCACATCAAACACTCTCACACACCCCTCGTACAACACACAGCTCGCCGCTCCCTCTCCTTCCCCTCCTTCCACTGGAAAAGTCCGTCTTTCAGATACATTCCTCTCTAAAAGCCCCTCACTCCTTCTCCTGCTATTGGCTTGTGGAGTTAACATTTTCAGGGCAAATTATACACTGATTCCTACTATGAAAAATGTTAGATAAAAAGCAGGAATAACAGAGTTGATGTGTTCCACTGAAGCAGAAGGTTTGGCTCCATGTTGTCGGCTGTTTCAAAATCTGTCTGTGTGTTTGTGGGTGTGTGATGAGTGTGTGCCTCTTGAGGAGCGGCTCATTTCTGAGAGAGGGCTAATCTCTACTCAAGCATCCAAACCAGAGGGTTTTGATCAAGCAGCTGAGAAATGAGAGATGAGGACAATATGAGGAGGCTGCTGAACAGACACTTAGTTTAGCTACAATCTGAGCCCGCGGATAAACCCACAAACACACACACATCCTTAAGCCACTAATTCACCTAGCTACAGCACCATGTTGCACTATAATACAAATGTAAATGGCATGTCACTGTATTAACCCACATCAAGCTATACAAAAATACAGACTAACTGTGGCACTGCACAACCACAAGCACAGCTATCCACATTGAGAAAGATATCAGAGCCTTTCTTTCTGCGCGTCATACTTTCCCCCTCTCTCTTCTGAGAAGTTTACTCAGCTTGGGAATTACATCTTACAGATGGCCTCTCCGCTCGGGGAATGGGCTAATGTCACAAGGGGAAAATATTATTGCAGGACTGACCTCTGTTTGAAAGTGTTCCAAGCGAGTGTTTTCTGTGACCCCCCTGAGATATTAACGTCCTCATGAAAGATCTGACCTGTAGCAGAACATACTGACTTCACTCTGCCTACAGTGGTCTCCCATCCTACTATATAGTAGACTGTATAGTTGTACAACTGAAATGTGTCTCCTGCATTTAACTCAACCCCTCTGAATCAGAGAGGTGCAGGGGGGCTGCCTATAGCTAGACTGTATTGTCCTCTACCCCCCACGTCTTCAGCGCCCAGGGAACAGTGGGTTAGCTGCCTTACTTAGGGGTAAAATGACCGATTTTTACCTTGTCAACTCAGGGATTCGATCCAGCAACTTCTCAGTTAATGTCCCAACGATCTAACCACTAGACTACCTGCCACCCCTATTTAGTGTAGGTGGTACTGAGTGGAAAAGCCCAGCGTGCTACTTTTGTGTGGAATATATGTATAGATGTTTATAAACGATTTATTTATGTATATTTTTTATTCCGATTTCTCAGGGGGTTGCTGCAGCAGCCTCAGCACCCCTACTTCCCAAGGCTATGACTGTGGATGACGCGTGGCAGGTGCATTGACAAGCCAATCTAACCTATCACGGCTTCAAGCCCAGCTCTTGGGCTTTCATGCTTACTATGAAGGCCTTTGAAAGATGAAGGGACAACTTCAGACGTGCACAATGTTTTCCAAAATGAAATAAGTTTTGGACTGTTTTCTCCCTATTTATTTTCTATAGAACAAAATTGTCCATGAACTTGTTATTGACCTGGCCCAGTTTCCCAAAAGCCTCTTAAGGCTAAGTTCATCTAAGAACCCTAGGATCCTATTGTTCTAACGGTGAACTTAGCCTTGAGATGCTTTTGGGAAACTGGGCCCTGTTCTATTTGTCTCGTTTGGCCAGATGTGTTTGCTTTAGACCATGCTCGCGTGATGAACATCCATCCACATCAAAGTGTGTCTGTGGTCAGGGAACCGCTTGGGAAGTATATTTGAAGGCTCAGTGTGACTTCTTTGGCTCACTCTCCTCAGCCTATCAGCTGCTGCTGAGGAGAGAAGGAGGTAGACAAGGGGCAATGGAGGGGACTTTGTTTATTTCAAGGAACTCTGATATTTTTTTTTTCCTGGTGTAACATGATGTGGTTTTATTATCACATCTGTCCCTGAATGAGCCAACATTACATCTACTACACAGAAAACAATATCAGGGAAACAGGTAGCCCTTTACACTCATACCAGTATACGGGTTGAAAATTGGTACTTTGTACTCACAAGTGGCTCAGCGGTCTAAGGCACTGCATCTCAGTGTTAGAAATGGCACAATAAGCACCCTGGTTCGAATCCAGACTGTATCACAACTGGCTGTGATTGGAAGTCCCACAGGGCTGAGCACAATTGGCCCAGCATGGCTGGTGTAGGTGGTCATTGTAAATAAAAATTTGTTCTTAACTGACTTGCCTAGTAAAATAATGATTTTTATCGTTGCTGTCTCAGTAAGGGAAACGCTGTAAATGAAGAGGAATATGTATTTTAAAAGATACCGTTTTGATGTCATACAAGCAAGCCAAAGACCCGTGAATCCAAAAGTGTACTTCACATTTCCATATCACAAAACTCATGTCATATACAGTGTCAACGTTGATGATCACTATGTTTGATATACAGTTACAAGATGACATGGCATCATATTCTGGGTTGTTCTGAATGGAACGAGCCTATGTTTGTCTATTTTGAAGAAATTTCGCCGCGGCCCGCGCACCTGAATCATAAGTCCTTTCTATGAGCACCAGCATCAGGATCTGTTTCTCTGAACTGCCTTGTGAATGCTTAACACTGTAATATTGTATTTTATAAATTAGCTAGTCATGTTGGCACTTGAACAGGTTTTCAAATGATGCCTACCTAACCCAGATTGCGATTTATAAAGGACCATTTTTGGATTGCGTAAACAACAGTAATTGTGTGATGGCGGGGATGCAGGGTTGTGTTCCAAACAAAACGACTACAAGTGTCCTTGCTCTAGTTCCTCAACGGCACAGCTTTTTATAGTGTGACCACTTGGAGACACCAGTGAGACATCTCACTCAAATATTTGTAATTTATTTGTCTTATGTTGCAACTAACCCACATTTTCCAGGAATACTCTTATCATGTTATTGAATGTATCCACAGTATTTTCAGATATCGTTATCAACAAATTCGGAGAAAAGTACAGTAAATGTCAAATGCACATAACATCAACAGGGTAATGTTTGGATTCAGTCTTTTGTCAGGTGAAATGTTGTGTCCTCACCTTTGGTCTGATAGTTTTCCCTTTAAATTGCTACCATGCTTACGCATTTTCATGTGAGAAACATTTCCTTTTATCCCTATCCATATAGGCCAATTCCCATGAGTGTAAATGTTTTAACACTGTATCAATGTATTGCTGGTCAGACATAGTTGGACATGGCTACTGAAAATACTGAATGTCATGAAGGATGGTAAATAGTCTGGTTCTATCGACTCAACAGATTCACATATTATCATGAAATAGACACAGATTATTTACAGTATTCGAAATTCGTGACAGGCACACGAAAAAGCTATTTTTTTCTTGTCCATCACACGATTTTCTTCATAACGCATTCGTGTCCAGTACATGCTTTTCTTCATAATGAATTTCAATTTGTTGTGGCTAACATTAAGATTGGGGTTAGGCACAGCCGCAAGGAGGTAGTTACTCAGGGAGGTGTTGGATTTGCCCCAAACACAGGGATTTGCATTTAGGCCAAAAAGTGTATTCCTTTGCTGTGTTTTTTTAGTGTCTTGATGCATACAGGATGCATGTTTTGGAATACTTTTATTCTGTACATTTGTATCTTCTTTTCACACTGTCATTCAGGTCATTATTGTGGAATCACTACAATGTTAGTGGAGTCGCAACAATGGCCTCATGGTGACATTCCTGAGCAGTTTCCTTCCTGTCATGCACCTCAGTTTACAAGGACGACTGTATCTTTGATGTGTCTGGGTGGTTTAATGCATCATCCACAGCACAATTATAAACGTGGCCATGCTTAAAGAGATATTCAGTGTCTGATTAGTTATTGTTACCATCTACCAATCACTGCCCTTCTTTACGAGGCTTTAGTTGAATCTGTGTTTGAAATGCAATACTTGACTGAGGGCCCTTATAGATGTATGGGGGACAGAGGAATGGTTAGTCAGAAAAGGTTAGTCATTCAAAAATCCATGGAAGTTATTGTGTGATTTGTTAAGCCAAATTTTACTCCTTGACTAATTTAAGCTTGCCTAAACAAAGGGGGTGAACACTTATGCAGCAACTATATTTTAGTTATTTCATTTGTATGAATTCGTTTAAAAAATCTAGAACGTTCTTTTCATTTTGACATTATGGAGTATTTGACATAAAGTATAAATGACCAAAAAAAATCTAAATTTAAACTATTTCAATCCCACTTTTTAACACAACAACATGTGAAAAGATCAAGGGGGTGAATACTTATGATACCCACTGTAGTCACAGCAATCTCCAGAGGTCAGCCTGTATCACAACATACTCCTCCCCTCATGTGATATTAATTTAATGGACAGCTCTTCAACTCACTCCCAGGAAACAGTCCCTATAATCATTATTGGAATGGCCAATGTGAGAAATATGGCATGTCAATTGTCAACAGTGGAAGACAGCCACCATACAGTGTTGACCTGGTGGGAACAGTCACAGATACAGTCACAGGATTTGACCTATCAATAGGGTCACACAGCCAGATCTGAGAAAAGGGAAAAGACCCCGATAACGACCACAGGAGTTAAGAACGTCAACATATAGGCCATTTAGACATTCCGTCTTAATTGATTTCCATGGATCGGGCCTTCAATTATGCAATCCTGTCACATGCTGTCATCTCATGACTTTCTGGGTATAAAGATCATTGCCATGGAGACCTGTGTGTCACCTGCCAGCTTCATAGAACCAATGGGAGGTTGGTGAGCGAGGTTGTTGTTGTGGCTCCTGACTGATTACAGATCAGCCAGCTAAATGATAGCTCATCAACGAACCGCTTTGTTACCAGGAAACTACTGTCATCTATGCGTGACCAAATATTTAAAGGAACTAATATCTCATATGTGACAGAGGTTAAATGAGTTGACTGTGTGAACTTGGCCTTTGAGTGATAAACTGCCTGCGATTTCTTCATTGATAAATCTAATTGTATTAATTGTATTTTATATGATTTATATTACAAGGATGATTCTATTGTTTTGATTACATATTCAGATTATTATTATTAACCATTAGAATAGTAGTAGGTCTAGTGGACGTATAGTATTAGTAGTACCCTAGTAGTAGGGTCATTCCACGAAAAGAGTGTGCCCTTTCATATTTTAAGTAGATATTATGCACCAATATTGCATTTTAAAAGCCTATTATATTAAATGAAGTGCTGTTTAATATAGACCACATGGATAATTTAATAAATCAGATTTTTTTATATGAATAAAGGCTTGCTAAAGTGACAAAATTCTACATTTTGACATGTCCCTCTTTGCACCCACTTAACCCCAACATTTCTCCAAGTTTTAACCGTCATTGTAATGTCCTGGTTATTTTTGTTGCCTTGACAAAGTCATTTCTGAAGATGATTATTTATTTAATGTGATTAGTGATTCATTTATGTCTGCCACTTATTTTAAGGTCGACCTTGTTATGTGAACTGAACTCTCGATTTAATATGATGAAACTATTCCTTTTAAAATACTTATTTCAAAAGAAACACTGAACATCTAGTTGTCAAATCATAGTGTAAAACCAAGCGAGCTGGTTCTAATCTTTTTGCCAATTTTCTGGTGTTTTGTGTTGGAAAACGAAGCGAGTGGAGCATGACACGTCAACCCTGTTATTCATAGATAGACAGGCTACAAATGTTTTAACAATGACATGTTTTTGTGGAGCTTGCATTCAATTGCCACTCCCTGTTGTACACAACAAGCTTCCATTCCCCCTGTCACATGGGGATTTATGGCTGATTTAAGATGAAATCATCAACCCTGTTATAGTCAATCAACCCTGTTACTTCATTTGCAGTTGCAGAACCCTGCTGTAGGTGATGGTCGTGTGTTATAAGAACTAGCACCATTATCTGGCAAAGAGGTAAAACACTAGCCGCAATAAAAGTGATCCTAAATGAAGGGGAAATCTATATCATAATCACATCATCATTAGCCAATAGAAAAAAATCCCAATCATATTCATAATCAGTATAATGTTATGTTTGTGTTTAGGAGGCATTAGTCTCATTCTTCATTAATTATAATTATCGGCCTTTGTTTTATTTGGAGTTGATAAAAAAAGCCTATATCCTATATACAGTATAATGATGTTTTTTGTGTTGTCTTTCCCTGGTAAATAAATGTAGAATTCTATTCAGGCACGGATGCTTTTCACATTACGAGAACGTGTGGACACAATATCTTCTTAGAGTGAGACAAACTGTAATATATGTGGAATTTAAAAACACGAATTTTGTGCAAAACACTGATTGATATTTGTATGATTCCAGACTCATGATACATTCTCTCCAGACAAATGGTAAGTTGTGACAAAAAAACAATTATTCTTTTAATAGACAATTGTTCTTGTAAATTCACTTCATTTTTCTCTCCTCAAAATGTGACATTTTATTAAATTCATATTTCAATGACAATTTCTGTGCCAAAACTAACTTTTTTATAACGTTCAGTCTATGAGTGAGCATGTGTGCCACACAGCATTCGATATATGAAATCAATTTAAACAATTTATTACGTGCAATAAATCAATGTTATGACACTGGTTATTAAAATACACATTAGATGAGCCGACTGTGGGATAAACCTAGTAATGAGTTGAATATGTTAACTGCAGTGCCAGATTGATCGTTTGTGACTAAAATTGTCGTAGCTATTTGTTGTACAAAAAAAAATCGAAATGTTATTCAGTAATTTTTTATATAGCAGGGTGTATGTTCCCAGTTTTCAGTTAATGTGGTGTTTCTCTCTAGGCAAGGAGAGACAGTAAAGTAAAGTGAACTGCAACACAAATTATTTATAGAGCTTCGGATACTCACACACAACAGGAGGATATTAAATGTTCCCACTCGGATTACTTAAGAACATCTAATGCTGTTGTTACTACCAGAAAAATCCTGGAAATGACACTTTGTAATTGAGGAGTGGATGCTCATTCACAAGAGAATGTCTGTGTCCCATAGGTGGCGGTATTACAGGTTAGATAGCGATTATACTGTAGATGTGTATGAGACTCAGTCTGAAATCTATAGTCCTCAAGCTATTTAAATTAGACAACATTTTTTTCTAAATGAAATATAGTTCTGAGAAAAGTGTATGTACTGTAGGCTGAAATATATTGCAACTTACTTTACTGTGATTCATTTACAAGTGGATGCTGTCATTTGTTTTAATATTGTATGTTTACAAAGCATTGTCAGCAGAGAAAATCTTTTTTAAATCAACTGGAGAGTGATCTAAATGCTGGAGTCTTTTAGTAAAACAATCTAGAAGCTTTAGAATAGTAGGTCTTTTATTTTCAGCATATAGCATCATCTTCATAGGGAATAAATCCTTTAAATGTACATGCTGTTGGAGAGCGTCAGGACCCTGAGGGCTTGTCCATGTTAAAGTCCAGTTCTATTCTCCTTATCCTGCCATTTGCAATGTCCCCTGCATGCAGTTGATTTAACACACATGCAGGCTTGGCTCGTCCCCTTGGTTAACTGAACAGCTAACAGTTTAGGGCATAATTGATTTTCTCATCCATGGCTCCTCCTTTGTGAGATGGAACTGTATGTAAATCCTATTGCAGCAAATTTGATAAATCAATTAAGGCCAAGGAGACTTACTGTATATGATTTTAAGTGTGTAGATGGAATGAGATTTTGTACAATTTGTTAAATGTTTAAGGTAATGATATTAGGGTCAATCCATCAAGCAGGTTGGAGGGCGTTCTGCTTAGGGCCATGAATGGTTAAGGAGGGTGTGTGTGTGGGCAGGGTATGAATAGGTAAGCATGGTGTGTGTGCTGTGTGTGTGTGGGGGGGGAGCAGCTGGTCTGTCGTGGATTGACTTAACCTCTGTCACTTTGATGGCCTTTGTGTTTGCCGTCGTCCAAAGGAGAGGCAGATGTCGGGGTACCCCCTGTGACACCCCTCCAACCGGACACACCCTCACAGAGACTGGGGACACATCCATACACGCAGACACACACATATGCACACACGCACACACACTCAAGTTAACTCCCTACTCACATACACACAAACACACCCTCCAGCATCTATACTGCGTCTGGGGGGTTATATAATGAAATTAGAATCACATAATGTGAGGCACACACACACACACACAGAGAGAGAGGGAGAGAGAGACCAGCAGAATGAGCAAGGGCCATCGATGTAGCCTTTTAAATGAAGTCTTGGTCTCTAGAGCTCTCAGACATTGTATGTTATTTCTTTGGCTGAATTAAGACTGTGTAATGAATAGGGTCACATTAATAAAAACCTTTTCCCCTTTGGCCCCCCCCCGGTCCCTCCCTCTGCCACATTACCCCCCACCTGGCCCCCATCCTATCAGTGAAAGGGAATTCACTCTGTAATGAATGTTAACCAGTCATGAAATTAGAGTGGCCAAACAGGGAGGCCAAGCTGCCTGCCTCTCGCTCTCGCTCTCGCTCTCTCTCTCCCCCTCTCTCTCTTCCCCTCTCTCTATGGTGTTGTGATCCACTCAGGCAAATCAGCATTTGACTGAAAAGTTTTTAATAGCCCTCTGGAGTAGCTCCACCAATAGCTTGGCTTTGGTGCATATTTGGCCTGTTTCCTTCCCTTTTCGAGAGAGAAAAGCCATTGTGTACCGGCAGCCAGGCAATCATTTCCATTGGTTTCGGCAATTTGTGAGTGTTGGGATGAGGCAGAATAATTTAGATGAATCATTTATGCTCCATTAAAATCCATGGGTCACATTAGGGCCACGTGTCAAATGAGTCTGAGACTCTGAATATAATCGAATCATATACTATTCTTTCCAAGATTATTCTGTTTGTGTTGTAGACAAACAAATGTTTTCTTCACAGCATTTTACACCATTTCCAGCTTATAACAGCAGTTAACATGCAACGTGCACCTCATTGGCAGCTTGACAATTTCAAAATATTAAAATAATAAGCAAACACACTTGACATAACCAATGTGCATTAGATATTACTTTACTGATAATTTTAAAATCTTGTTGCCATCCATTTTCAATGAATACTGTAGAAATTCCCCTCTGGCAAATCAAGACAAAAATACAACTTGACTTTTATTTTGTTTCACTTGGTGAACATTGTTTTGTTGAGTGCAAATTTTTAATTCAAACATGCACGGATGTAGTGTAGAAGAATTACATCCGATCTCTGTGCTCCTTAGTCAGCATCCTTTAACATTTTTACAGTGCGTTGATAGCAGATCAGACAGTAGAGTAAATCCAGCTGTCAATATGGCTAGCTAACTATTGGCCAGAGCATGCCCTTCTGAACCCCTGACAGGGGTACAGTACCTGCCTGTGAAACCTTGGACCACGCCTGGACTCTTGCATGCAGGTCCTCTTGGGTGGTCCCTCTATTCACTGTTACAGGGTGAGAAGGCGGTCCATGACCGGTTCACAGAGACAAGGGAATTCATTAAGTAAATTAGCCATACTGTAAAGATCTGCATGTCCACCTCCACATTTCTATTTGCCTCTCTCTCTCTCTCTCTCTCAATTCAATTACATTCTAATTTAATGGGGTTTATTGAAATGGGAAACATATGTTTACTTTGCCAAAGCAAGTGAAATAAACAAATAAAAGTGAAATGAACAATAAAAAATGTACAGTAAGCATTACACTCACAGAAGTTCCAAATATAATAAAGACATTTCAAACGTCATATTATGTGCAAATAGTTCAAGTACAAAAGGGAAAATAAATAAACACACAGTGCCATCGGAAAGTATTCAGACCCCTTGACTTTTTCCACATTTTGTTACCTTACAGCCTTATTCTAAAATTGATTAAATTGTTGGGTTTTTTTCATCAATCTACACACAATACCCCATAATGACAAAGCAAAAACATGTTTTTATACAATTTGGCAAGTTTATTAGAAATAAAAATGTAAATATCACATTTACATAAGTATTCAGAACCTTTACTCAGTACTTTGTTGCACCTTTGGCACCGATTACAGCATTGAGTCTTCTTGGGTATGACACTACAAGCTTGGCACACCTGTATTTGGGTAGTTTCTCCCATTCTTCTCTGCAGATCCTCTCAAGCTCTGTCAGGTTGGATGGGGAGCGTTGCTGCACAGCTATTTTCAGGTCTCTCCAGAGATGTTCGATCGGGTTCAAGTCCTGGCTCTTGCTGGGCCACTCAAGGACATTCAGAGACTTGTCCTGAAGCCACTCCTACGTTGTCTTAGCTGTGTGCTTAGGGTCGTTGTCCTGTTTGAAGGTGAACCTTTGCCCCAGTCTAAGGTCCTGAGAGCTCTGGAGCAGGTTTTCATTAAGGATCTCTCTGTACTTTGCTCTATTCATCTTTGCCTCGGTCCTTACTAGTCTTCCAGTCACTGCCACTGACAAACTTCCCCACAGCATGATACTGCCACCACCATGCTTCACCGTAGGGATGGTGACAGGTTTCCTCCAGATGTGAAGCTTGGCATTCAGGCCAAAGAGTTCAACTTTGGTTTCATCAAAACAGAGAATCTTGTTTCTCATGGTCTGAGAGTCTTAATGTGCCTTTTGGCAAACTCTAAGCGGGCTGTCATGTGCCTTTTACTGAGGAGTGCCTTCGTCTGGCCAATCCACCCTAAAGGTGGAGTGCTGCAGAGATGGTTGTCCTTCTGGAAGTTTCTCCCATCTCCACAAAGGAACTCTAGAGCTCTGTCAGAGTGACCATCGGGTTCTTGGTCACCTCCCTGACCAAGGCCCTTCTCCCCGGATTGCTCAGTTTGGCTGGAGAGCCAGCTCTATGAAGAGTTTTGGTGGTTCCAAAATTCTTCAATTTAAGAATGATAGAGGCCACTGTGTTCTTGGGGACCTTCAATGCTGCAACAATTTTGATACCCTTCCCCAGAGCTGTGCCTCGACACAATCCTCTCTCAGGAGCTCTACGGACAATTCCTTTAATCTCATGGCTTGGTATTTGCTCTGACATGCACTGTCAACTGTGGGACATTATATAGACAGGTGGGTGCTTTTGCAAATCATGTCCAATCAGTTGAATTTACCACAGGTGGACTTCAATCAAGTTGTAGAAACATCTCAGGGATGATCAATGGAAACAGGATTCACCTGAGCTCAATTTTGAGTCTCATAGCAAAGAGTCTGAATACTTATGTAAATAAGGTATTTCTGTTTTCGCTTTGTCATTATGGGGTATTGTGTGTAGATTGCTCTGGATTTGTATTTATTTAATCAATTTTAGAATAAGGCTGTAACATAACAAAATGTGTAAGAAGTCAAGAAGTCTGAATACTTTCCAAAGGCACTGTCAATACAGTAAGGGTTGTATTTTCAATGTTGTTTGTTCTTCACTGGTTGGCCTTTTCTCATGGCAACAGGTCACAAATCTTTCTGCTGTGATGACACAATGTGGTATTTCACCCAATAGATATGTGAGTTTATCAAAATTGGGTTTGTTTTCAAATTCGTTGTGGGTCTGTGTAATCTGAGGGAAATATGTGTCTCTAATATGGTCATACATTTGCCAGAAGGTTAGGAAGTGCAGCTCAGTTTCCACCTCATTTTGTGGGCAGTGTGCACATAGCCTGTTTTCTCTTGTGTCAAAGTGGTTAGGTATTCTGCCACTGTGTACTCTCTGTGTAGGCCAAATAGGGGCGGCAGGTAGCCTAGTGGTTAGAGTGTTGGACTAATAACTGAAAGGTTGTAAGATCGAATCCCTGAGCTGACAAGGTAAAAATCTGTCGTTCTGCCCCTGAACAAGGCAGTTAACCCACTGTTCCTAGGCCGTCATTGAAAATTAGAACTTGTTCTTAACTGACTTGCCTAGGTAAATAAAGGTGGAAAGATAATAGCATCATACTTTGCTCAGCTTTTTTGTAGCATTCTAGTTTGCTCAGTTTTTTTTGTTAATTCTTTCCAATGTGTCAAGCAATTATCTTTTTGTTTTCTTATGATTTGGTTGAGTCTAATTGTGTTGCTGTCCTGGGGCTCTGTGGAGTCTGTTTGTGTTTGGGAACATAGCCTTAGGACCATCTTGCTTAGGGGACTCTTCCCCGGGTTAATCTCTCTATAGGTGATGGCTTTGTTAAGGAAATTTTGGGAATCGCTTCCTTTTAGGTGGTTGTAGAATTTAACAGCTCTTTTATGGATTTTGATAATTAGATGGTATTGGCCTAATTCTGCTCTGCATGCATTATTTGGTGTTTTATGTTGTACACAGAAGATGTTTTTGCAGAATTCTGCATGCGGTCTCAATTTAGTATTTGTCCCATTGTATGAATTCTTGGTTGGTGAGCGGACCCCAGACCTTACAACCCTTAAGGGCAATGGGTTCTATAAATGATTAAAGTATTTTTAGCCAGATCGTACTTGGTATGTCGAATTTTATGTTCCTTTCGACGGCATAGAAGGCCCTGCTTGCCTTGTCTCTCAGATCGTTCACAGCTTTGTGGAAGTTACCTGTGGAGCTGATGTTTAGGCCAAGGTATGTATAGTGTTTTGTGTGCTCTATGGCAACAGTGTCTAGATGGAATTTGTATTTGTGGTCCTGGCAACTGGACCTTTTTTGGAACACCATTATTCTTGTCTTACTGAGATTTACTGTCAGGGCTCGCTCTCTCCCCCTCTCTCTCTCTCTCTCTCTCTCTCTCTCTCTCTCTCTCTCTCTTTCTCTCTCTCTCTCCCTCTCTTTCTCTCTCGCACACTCTCTCTCTCAAACTATCCCCATTCCTCCCACTGTCTGCATTGTGTGCATACACTGTACACATACCATTGAGCCTGTCTTATGCATCACCCTCCCACAATCGTACAATGTTTTTTAGATATCATTTCTTATCTATTGTTATTGCTCTGCTCTCTCCTCTGTCTTTATAGTGAATGGTGTCTGACCTAGGCCAGGATTCAATCCGATTAGAGGTAGATCCGCGTTATAGTGCTTGACATTTAAAGGTCATTTTCCATTGAGCCGACATATGCAGAGTTTACCGTGAATGCAGTCTCCGCTAACGCTGGAACATTCCCTTTAAAAGGTGCATAGCAGACAAAGCACTATCGGATTGGAGCCCGGCCCTATCCTCTCCCACTTGGAAAAGTCTTTGATCAAAATGGTTGTGTTGTACCCTGTGATATATATTAGAGAAGTGGAACTTGGCTGAGAGCAGGGCACTATTTAACAGGTTTCCCTGCAGCTGGCGAGAGACATTCATGAGTTACTGAGAGTTGTAAATGCTTTTGATGAATTCACAACACTGTTATCGCAGTCAAATAAAAGCTTACTATGACAACATGGTGTAAAACTGCCTGTTTTATAGGAACAAGTGTTGCCATTTGGTTCAGAACAATATAAGACGGTAGTAATAACCACAGCATGGATGTGCAGATTTGCAGACCGCACACAATCCATACATTTCCCTTAAATGGTCCCTAGTTTATCCTCATTCTTTGAATTGCATTTCTGGTAAATCCCTATTGCTTATTCAGCACAGTAGTTTGCATAGAAACACATTTTTCTGGCTTGCTTTGTGTTTGTGTGACATCACATACAGTATTAGTCACCAGAGTTGAGTGACTGTGGTGTGACAGGTTAATCCAATACCTTGCTTCGCCTTGCATTTGTGTGCACTATCTGTCTGTCTTCGTCAGATAGAGAGACATGTTATTCAGTTGAGGACAAACAATATAATGTGTCTACATTTCTAAAACTTCTAAAAGACCTTGTAGTTATTGGGGCCCTGACAGGGTGTGTACCTCGTTGCTGCACCGTGCAACCAGCCCACATAAACCATGTGACAATCACTCTGAGAAATCGCTGGTTCATTTCATTGTTTTCATTTAAGTGATGAGGTGTTCATGCCTTTTATAGGAGCCCAGCCCCTGTGGTATTGACACAGCAGCCCTGCATGTGTCTGAATTAAATGACAAATTATACAGCTGCCATGTTTGATTAATAGCGGCTTTAACATTCATGTTAAACGTTAAACATTTTGAATGCAATAATAAAAGAACGCATCATTCACTTTTCATACGGATCCCCCATAAAATCACGGCGCACATGAATCATTGTAACAAAGCATTTTTTGAATTGACATAATTTACTTGACTCACTTTAAGGCCAACACATAATCACTCCCTACACAACAGAGCCACACATTCCGTTAGGCGATCTACTTTAGATGGGCATCATCCAATTTTGACGGAAATGTGTCACCTTAAAACTTGTACTTTTATAGATCATTTGGTATTCGTTTCCTTTCTTGGGGAAGTGAATGACAGGGTTTGAAATAATCCGTTAAATTGTGTCATTAAGAAAATGGAAGAGTTTATAAGATCTTTAGCCAGCTTTAAATGCTTGTGTCAGAGGATTATGAAGCATACAGAGCAAAGTTGGCAACACATTTAATCCAAAGTGGCCCATAAATACGTTTAATAATGGATGGGGGGAGGTGATGTCGTTGATGTCATAGGATGTAGTTTCACACACTGAGTAAATGTCCTACCGGAGGTAAGCTATTCATGATCACAACACCTTCTTAAGTGATACCTTGAATTACCCTTCCAAACAATTAATAGATTCAAAAATCCTTCAGAAATCCCATTCCTGAACACCTGCTTTTCTCAGAGCTGAGCAGCCATAGAGGCCTATGAGATTCCCATACGTGGAAGCCTGTCGGTCAGGCACGTGCACAGATAGGGATCTACAATAAGTCAGAGCACCTGCCCATACGTGCTCCCCCTGTGAAAGTGCCCCTCAAAATAATATTTATCTAGTTTTTACATATTGGATGGCAAAAACAGAATATATATTATCTGAGCAAAAAAAGAAACGTCCTCTCACTGTCAACTGCGTTTATTTTCAACAAACTTAACATGTGTAAATATTTGTATGAACATAACAAGATTCAACAACTGAGACATAAACTGAACAAGTTCCACAGACATGTGACTAACAGAAATGGAATAATGTGTCCCTGAACAAAGGGGGGGGGGTCAAAATCAAAAGTAACAGTATCTGGTGTGGCAACCAGCTGCATTAAGTACTGCAGTGCATCTCCTCCTCATGGACTGCACCAGATTTGCCAGTTCTTGCTGTGAGATGTTACCCCACTCTTCCACCAAGGCACCTGCAAGTTCCTGGACATTTCTGGGGGGAATGGCCCTAGCCCTCACCCTCCGATCCAACAGGTCTCAGACGTGCTCAATGGGATTGAGATCCGGGCTCTTCGCTAGCCATGGCAGAACACTGACATTCCTCTCTTGCAGGAAATCACGCACAGAACGAGCAGTATGGCTGGTGGCATTGTCATGCTGGAGGGTCATGTCAGGATGAGCCTGCAGGAAGGGTACCACATGAGGGAGGAGGATGTCTTCCCTGTAACGCACAGCGTTGAGATTGCCAGCAATGACAACAAGCTCAGTCCGATGATGCTGTGACACACCGCCCCAGACCATGACGGACCCTCCACCTCCAAATTGATCCCGCTCCAGAGTACAGGCCTCGGTGTAACGCTCATTCCTTTGACAATAAACGCGACTCCGACAATCACCCAGGTGAGACAAAACCACGACTCGTCAGTGAAGAGCACTTTTTGCCAGACTTGTCTGGTCCAGCCACGGTGGGTTTGTGCCCATAGGCAACGTTGTTTCCGGTGATGTCTGGTGAGGACCTGCCTTACAACAGGCCTACAAGGCCTCAGTCCAGCCTCTCTCAGCCTATTGCAGACAGTCTGAGCACTGATGGAGGGATTGTGCGTTCCTGGTGTAACTCGGGCAGTTGTTGTTGCCATCCTGTACCTGTCCCGCAGGTGTGATGTTCGGATGTACCGATCCTGTGCAGGTGTTGTTACACGTGGTCTGCCACTGCGAGGATGATCAGCTGTTCATCCTGTCTCCCTGTAGCGCTGTCTTAGGCGTCTCCCAGTACGGACATTGCAATTTATTGCCCTGGCCACACCTGCAGTCCTCATGCCTCCTTGCAGCATGCCTAAGGCACGTTCACGCAGATGAGCAGGGACCCTGGGCATTTTTCTTTTGGTGTTTTTCAGAGTCAGTAGAAAGACCTCTTTTGTGTCCTAAGTTTTCATAACTTTGACCTTAATTGCCTACCGTCTGTAAGCTGTTAGTGTCTTAATGACCGCTAAACAGGTGCATGTTCATTAATTGTTTATGGTTCATTGAACAAGCACGGGAAACAGTTTTAAACCCTTTACAATGAAGATCAGTGAAGTTATTTGGATTTTACGAATTATCTTTGAAAGACGGGGTCCTGAAAAAGGGGCGTTTCTTTTTTTTCTGAGTTTATACAGCTGAAGTCGGAAGTGTACATACACTTAGGTTGGAGTCATTATAACTCGTTTTTCAACCACTCCCCAAATGTCTTGTTTAACAAACTATAGTTTTGGCAAGTCAGTTAGGACATCTACTTTGTGCAAGACATAAGTAATTTTTCCAACAATTGTTTACTAGCCAGATTATTTCACTTATAATTCACTGTATCACAATTCCAGTGGGTCAGACATTTACATACACTAAGTTGACTGTGCCTTTAAACAGCTTGGAAAATTCCAGAAAATTATGTCATGACTTTAGAAGCTTCTGATAGGCTAATTGACATAATTTGAGTCAATTGGACGTGTACCTGTGGATGTATTTTAAGGCCTACCTTCAAACCCAATGCCTCATTGCTTGACATCATGGGAAAATCAAAAGAAATCAGCCAAGACCTCAGAAAAACAATTGTAGACCTCCACAAGTCTGGTTCATCCTTGGGAGCAATTTCCAAACGCCTGAAGGTACCACATTCATCTGTACAAACAATAGTACGCAAGTATAAACACCATAGGGACCATGCAGCCGTCATACAGCTCAGGAAGGAGGCAAGTTCTGTCTCCTAGAGATGAACGTACTTTGGTGCAAAAAGTGCAAATCAATCCCAGAACAACAGCAAATGACCTTGTGAAGATGCTGGACAGGTACAAACGTATCTATATCCACAGTAAAACGAGTCTTATATCGACATAACCTGAAAGGCCGCTAAGAAAGAAGAAGCCACTGCTCCGGTTTGCAACTGCACACGGGGACAAAGATTGTACTTTTTTGAGAAATGTCCTTTGGTTTGATGAAACAAAAATAGAACTGTTTGGCCATAATGACCATTGTTATGTTTGGAGGAAAAAGGGGGACGCTTGCAAGCCGAAGAACACCATCCCAACTGTGAAGGACGGGGGGTGGCAACATCATGTTGTGGGGGTGCTTTGCTGCAGGAGGGACCTAAGCGTATGCAAACTTCCAACTTCAACTGTATATATACAGTACCGGTCAAATGTTTTAGAACACCTACTCATTCAAGGGTTTTTCTTAATTTTTACTATTTTCTACATTTTAGAATAATAGTGAAGACGTCAAAACTATTAAATTAGACATATGGAATCCTTTAGTAAGCAAAAAAGTGTATATTTTATATTTTACATTCTTCATAGTAGCCACCCTTTGCCTTGATGAAAGCTTTGCACACTCTTTGCATTCTCTCAACCAGCTTCACCTGGAATTCTTTTCCAATAGTCTTAAAGGAGTTCCCAGATATGCTGAGCATTTGTTGGCTGGTTTTCCGTCACTCTGCAGTCCAACTCATTCCAAACCATCTCAATTGGGTTAAGGTCGGGTGATTGTGAAGGCCAGTTCATCTGATGCAGCACTTCATCACTCTCCTTCTTGATTAAATAGCCCTTACAAACCTGACAGTGTGTTGGGTCATTGTCCTGTTGAAAAACAAATGATAGTCCTGCTAAGCGCTAACCATATGGTATTGCGTATCGCTGCAGAATGTTGTGGTAGCCATGCTGGTTAAGTGTGCCTTGAATTCTAAATAAATCACTGACAGTGTCACCAGCAAAGCACCCCCACACCATCACACCACCTCCTCCATGCTTCACGGTGGGACCACACATGCGGAGATCATCTGTTCACCTACTTTGCGTCTCACAAAGACACGGCGGTTGGAAACAAAAATCTCAAATTTGGACTCATCAGACCAAAGGACAAATTTCCACCGGAGTATTTGCTCGTGTTTCTTGGCCCAAGCAAGTCTCTTCTTATTGTTGGTGTACTTTAGTAGTGGTTTCTTTGCAGCAATTCGACCATGAAGGCCTGATTCACGCAGTCTCCTCTGAATAGTTGATGTTGAGATGTGTCTGTTACTTGAACTCTGTGAAGCATTGATTTGTGCTGCAATTTCTGAGGTTGGTAACTCTAATGAACGTATCCTCTGCAGCAGAGGTAACTCTGGGTCTTCCTTTCCTGTGGTGGTCCTCATGAGAGCTAGTTTCATCATAGCGCTTGATGGTTTTTGCGACTGCACTTGAAGAAACTTTCAAAGTTGTTGAAATGTTCTGGATTGACTGACCTTCGTGTCTTAAAGTAATGATGGACTGTTGTTTATCTTTGATTATTTGAGCTGTTCTTGACATAATATGGACTTGGTATTTTACCAAATATGGCTATCTTCTGTATACCACCCATACCTTGTCACAACACAACCGATTGGCTCAAACACATTAAGATGGAAAGAAATTCTAACAAATTAAGTTTTAACAAGGCACACCTGTTAATTGAAATGCATTCCAGGTGACTACCTCATGAAGCTGGTTTAGAGAATGCCAATAGTGTACAAAGCTGTCATCAAGGATAAGGGTGGCTACTTTAAAGAATCTGAAATATAAAATATATTTTGATTTGTTTAACACTTTTTTGGTTACTACATTATTCCATATGTGTTATTTGTCTTCACTATTATTCTACAATGTATACAATAATAAAAATAAAGAAAAGCCCTGGAATGAGTAGGTGTGTCCAAACCTTTGACTGGTACTGTATATATATGTGTGTGTGTGTGTGTGTGTTCCCTATTTAAACTTCAAGCACCATCTAAATGTCTCTGCCAGGGTTGGGACCAATTCTGAATTGAGCTGCGAATTGGTCTTTAATGCTAATTCAATTCTTGAATATGAATTGGCCACACCCCACAGGAAGCAGTATTTGAATTAAAGGAAGTCTAATTGAATTCAATGAAACCATTGAAATTCTAATTGATAATTTATCTCATTTATTTAAATAGGGAAGTCAGTTAAGAACTCAATTTACAGTTACGGCCTATACCGGCCAAACCTGGGTGACGTCCTATGGGACTCCCAATCACGGCCGGTTATGATTCAGCCTGGATTTGAACCAGGGTGTCTGTAGTGACACCTCTAGCACTGAGATGCAGTGCCTTAGATCGCTGCGCCACTCGGGAGCCCCCCATAGGCTACATCTTATCCTTTTTAACTCATTTTAACTCATCCTCCTAAAAATAGTTTAAAATATTTACAGTGGTCTGGAAACATACAAATATTATTTTGTAGGTTAATAATTCATAATTCACTTACATGTTATTAAAGTTTTTTTAAATACACATTTCCCAGAATGCATTAGATTAATATTCCAGAATGGAAGGATGGAACAGAATGGAACAATGTAACATCTCATGACAAAAATACAAACAAAATACTGTTTGACAACTTTGAGTTATAATCAAACTACTATTTAAAATGGTATCTCTATTCTTCAGTAAGAAGTGGCAAGAGATGGCCTTTGGAAAAATATTTGTCAAAGGAATGAGACTCATACTGTATGTTTCATGTCTCAGTTGAATTTCTTTGAATTGGTTTGAATTAAATTCTACTTGGAACAGGGCTGAGGCACTCCATACTCTGACACCTCATTAAAATACCAGCAGCTGCAGTCCTGAAGGCCTAAACTCTAGAGTTTGTGTTAGCTGATAAGCCTCACATTAATGGCCCCATTTAGCCAGTTAGACTAATATTATTGTAAAACATGAAAGACAGAGACAACAATATTCTTACTTCTCAGATGGAAGACCTGCGTGTTGCAAATACATTACATGGAGGAAATGTATCCATAGCAATGGTATTTTTTACTTTATATTGGGAGCTAAGTATTTTGTTATGTGATGAGTGACTATTTTAATTGATAACAATTTACCATTATACCATTAGAATGTATCCATTTACAATCACTTAGAATGACATTGTTTTTCAAGTTCTAAGCAGGGTATTTTTCATTTTTAAAAGGGCTAGACTTTAATAAAAGCCACACAAACATAAATTGTGTTTAATTTATTTGTCAGAATGATGTGTGCATGTACTTCAGTTCAAACACAATGCCACAATGACTTTGTAATAACCCCACAACTTCTCCATCAACTCGAGCTTCCTGGTTGAGATGAGAGACCTGTTGAAATGGAAGCTGTTTAATTAATTAAGTAACCAAAAATACAAATCTCACTAGCTGGGGAAATAATTGTCTAACCAGTCATTAGGCATTCCATCTGGTCAATTACCTCCCTGTTAGTCTCCCAGCGTTATAAATGACTGGCTGGTAATTGGAGCTAGCAGTCAGCTAGAGCACTGAGAGGAACTGAATTACACAGTGTCATTAAAATAAACACATCAAATAATAATCCAATGAAAAATAAATGAACTGAGCATGTGTAATTGTTAACTGAAATTAGCCTCTCTGGAGTCTCTCGCCCCTCCCCTCTGCGCTCCGCATCACTCACACCTATTTGAAACCTTTTGAACTGAGGACCCTTCAGATTAAGAGACTCAGAGAGCAGGAAGTCTCTTCATGTGAGAAAATGCTCCTGTCTTAAATATCAATAAACACTCTGACAGAGCGTGGATGATAATTATATCATGAATGCCAGATTACACAGTGCACACAGTTCATAACGTAATAACCATAACAATTGCCTTTAATAACAATATCTATGGTGCAAAAAGCACAAGTGTATCATTTGTTTACATTTAGATTATTGATGTATTATGTGTGGTAAAAGCCCACAGAGACTTGTACTGGGGCGTCTGTTCTGATTACAACATTTAATATACTGAGAAAAATGCATCATATAATCATATTTTCCCAATAACAAAAATATAAATTCTACTGATAAAGGCTATTTTAAAGTGTTTCACCATTACAAACCACAGTAAAAAAGGCAAGTCTTTTTGTCCTTCTCAACCAGATTAGTTTCATGATTTGGTAAAAAAAGAAGGGGGAAATCTTTTCATTTTACCTTGAACCCTGAGGAGAGCATGTGCCTTGAAACATTTTCCAGTGAATTGAAAGTGAACTGATTTATGGCCCTTATTGCACAGTATAATTAATTTTATGCATATGACTTCCGTAACAATTACCATGTGGGCCGATTGGAGAAGTTCACTGCTTATATGAAGCCATCAATAATTGTGAATTCATCACTTGGAGGCCTCGATATCTGGATGAAAGAAGGGGGAGAAAAAAAATACATCCTTTCCTGGAAGTGAGGGATTCTGTAAAAGGGCAAATGTTCTGGGTTGACTAAACCCCTTAATGAACTGTGCATAAGACATTGGAAAGGCATTTATAGAGAAACAACCTCTTGTCCTACAATTGTTCTCGTGTAGAGAAGAGACGCGTTGAGGTGTCCTTTCAACCAGTTTCTGTTTCTGATCAGTATTAGATACATGGCTAACTCCAGAGGACCTCAAATGAACAGCTCACACCACAACAAACAGCATAATGGTATAATTCATGCGTGTTTACTTTGGACTTTTCATATTGGATATTTATTTATATTTTTTAATATGCCGGTTCACGTGTATGTGTTCCTACACTGTAATAACACCATGTAAATACGTGGTGTTATTACAGGTTTAAGGGACACGTGTTGTGCAATAGGACCCATTATATTAGGACCCAGTGCATAGAAACAGACAAAGAGAAGACAGGGTAGAGGGATACAGACAGGTGGAAGGGACAGGGAAAAGGGACCCAGAAAAAGGACAGAAAGAAAGAGATAAAGCGATAGGGTGAGAGAAAGCGGTGGAACAGGTGTAAAGTCAGGTGGACAGATGAGAGTGATTTGTGGAGGTTTTTCTATCAGGTGTCTGTCTGGGAGCGGTGCTGGGTCGATTGGATGTGAAGCATGTGCGCCCTGGACGTGTTGCAGCTCAGTCAGGTCCAATCTTTGGGTTGTTTTACTAAGTGACTGATGACCAAACTGGGGTCAAGAGTAATGAACAGAGCAGTCAGCAGACACATCCTGGAGGACACCCACGCACGCACGTCTAGGCCAGAGAGGAGTGTGGGTATGGCTCAGAATGGGCTGTCCACCGAGATATAGACTGGGTAGGGAGAGGGGGACGGGTCGGAGGTTGGGAGGGATGCAGGCTCAGATTGACACTAACAGTTGATTCAAACACATCCAGGGAGATCTGAAGGCATATAGTTAAGCACAGGCTTAGAGGTAAAGGTAGGCATCCCTGCTCTGAAAGGGCCAGGGACCAGGCCACAGCACAGTTACCACTGCAATGGTCTAATGAGAACATCATTGATGACATTTAAGGTACAGCTCAAAGCATCTCTTCTAAACGGAATAAAACATAGAGCTACCACAGTGCTTTGGCTCTGCAAAGATATTGTATTCTAATGAGTTGTCTGTCTAAGCATGGATAATATAACTGTAGCAGTAACTATAAGTGCATTGGAAAATATGTCTCCTTCTGCAACACCTTTTACTGCGTCTCATTAGTGAAACCTCACCCACTGGATGAACAGCCAGTCTTCCCACCGGGGAAAGCCACTCCAGAAAAATCACATACTCCCCCCCCATGTTTCCTTTTGTAAATCAACCTCCTACCTGACATCTGACATGATCATGTCTATACCCTGGTAATTCAAAGCCCTTAAAGTCTACATCCACTCAACAACACATCACCGTGTGGATCCGCAAAACAATGACAAATACTGTATACCAACACATTAATGTCAAGCCATCAGTATGTCGCTTAAATACCGCTCCCCGTTACTGGCCTGGTGGCGGCTGGGAGGGAAGAGATCTATATTAAAATAAAATGAATGCAGAGGAAAAGCGCTGTTAGATGTATGACCTCTGGCAGAAAACACATTGGGACTGAATTGATCTGGATGACATGAATAATTTAGCTGACACTAAAGAAGGCAATATAAATGCACACATATATTCTAATCTTTCAGCCACTGTTCTGTAAATGCTCTGTTTCCCGGTTCCCTCCATCTCCCCGGCGTGGAACGCAGCATGCAGTCGGCTGCCCTGGAGGCTAAATTAATCCCAAAATGTATCCTTCCTCTCCCCTATTCCACATTCAAAATTATTCACATACAAGATGCATAATAATTATTCTGAGATTAATCCGGAACAGGAATTGGTATCCACTCTCTTTCTTGTGCAGTAAGGGGAACTTTTTTTCTGTTGCCCTTCACCTTAACTGAAGTCCCATCTCTCAGGCAATCCAGTGTGGCACCTCTCCTCTCCCCTGGCCCTGGCTCTCTCTCTCCACAGCCTGTCCTGTTGACAGTGCGCTGTCCTGTTCCTCCTTTAAACACAGTGGGAACGGATGTCCTCTCTTTGTCCTCTTCTCAATGGTCAGGTTAAAACAGTGTTGACTTGATTCAAACATTCTGAAACATCTCAGTTGAAGTGACTCTACTCAATCTGTATCGCTGAAGTATGACAGAAATGGAAAGGCAAGTTCCCATTTAGTCGACATACGCTACGTTTACCGCTAACGCAAAACATTGCCTTTAAATATAATTCACGCTCTACCGCTGAACTTTCACAATACGGATTGAATATAGCCCTTAGTTAAAACATCATCTGAATAACTATGCCAATATACTGTACGTTTTATATAATCACTGTATCCTTCCATTTTGTTGTGCACAATAGAAGACAATCACTCGCAACGGGTCATATAGCCTATGTGAATATCCTGTCTCCACAAACATGGTATCTTTACGACTATCAAAAAGGTAATATCACCTATATTTCATACGGTACTGTATAATTGTGTTGTGATATGTGATGGAGATGGGGGATTCGATGTAGTGCCAAACTGCATGAGTCTACAATGCTGCGTTGTTGTCTATGTGAGTCAGAGGCTAGTCACAGAGGTGATAGCACTAACAGATGGCCCATGGAAAACAGCTCATTTTGACCCCAACAAAGAGCCCAGAATGATTTAATGATCATTTCTGACTCACCAATTATTTATATGGGAATATAATCAACTGACACACAATATTTAATTTGTGGAAAAAGCTCTTATGTCAATAGAAGGCCACATCACCATCCCGCCATGTGATTCAGCACATAGCCATTGGTTCTCAGGCGCTAGAGACTAGAGAGGGTGAGAGTCTAGTTTGTGTAAGCTGCCTCATTATAATCCTTACTGCCACTGTTAAACCATTATCCCTCAGCATATTCATGACTTCCCGTAATGTGAATTATTATGCTGATTATAAGGTGCTTTTATGACCCACCTCTTTCAATTAAAGGGCTGGTAATGAATGCGTGACTCTGACAGGTGTTTTGTTGTCGCCAGAATTGCACCCTTCTGATTTACATGGCTGACTAATTTAGTTGAGAGGACGGTATAAAAAAAGGTCAATACCCCTATGGTGTACAGCCTTGTATTAAGCCACGGTGTCGAGTTGTACCAGGTTGTACCAGGTTGTGCCAGGTTCTGCCAGGTTGTACCTCTGTACATTTGGAGACCCACCGATCTTATCAGGTCACAATCAGATTGATCAGCTTCATGCCTGGCTGAGCCGCCACAGCTGTATAGACGCGTTCAGGTTTGAACACAAACACAGTAGAGGTGGATCCAGCTTTCTCTGCTCGGGGATTCCCTCGGCTTGTGCTCATATGTTCCAAACACTACAGATCCTCTCTGGATGCCATCTTTGGCCTGGCAATGCTTCTGATTGTTATCTGGTAGAAAAAGCTTTGAATATGATTATCTGACCCGGGGCCTGCTATCATTAACATTGTAATAGGGCATCTGTCAGTGTTGTGACCTGCTGCTCAGGGTTGGATGGCAGGCCCATGTCTTTCTCTCCTGAGCCTGGATCAGTTCATTAATTAACCCGCTCCCCACGCTACACATTACACGCCACACGCCACACACGTGCAGAACTCATTACCTCCCCATTTGGAACCTCCACACCGTCACCTGGAGCTCATAG